>NW_019398117.1:0-25079 GCF_000591075.1 Eurytemora carolleeae
TATAAAAGATAATAATAAGAAATAATAAAAACAAGAAACTGTGGAATGTTTGTCGTGTTAGTGTGTTCTTTTAATGGTAAAATATCTCTCATATTTTGGTGATTGATGCATTTCTGAAAATGTGCATTTTAAAGATGTATATATTGCAAATAACAATTACAAAATATTAAGTAAACTTTTAAAAGAACAAAAAAGAGGACAACTATTTTTATTAAGTTGTTACCGGATGCATAATTTAAAATAGGTGAACAATCCCTTTAAATAGCATTCAACAAGATTTACGTCTTGAATTTATTATTATTAGATTCGTTCTATGCAAGGTCTATTATTTGCTCATTATGTAAACCATCAAGGAAATCTATATACACGATTTAAAACAATTATTAAACCAGGAAGCAGGGAGTATACAAGATGAAATAAACTAAGATAATAATGATACTTCACCTGAATGTATCTCTCTCCTCCTCGGCAGATTTGAGTTTGATTTCTGTGAGGGAGAGCTGAAAAAGACCAGAATTATTTTTGGAAGAAATATAAAAATTGCCTTGAAACAATTTTTTTAAGTTAATATTTACAAATTATCTTTTGCCCTGGTCATAATCTGAGTCCATTTCTTTCTCATTTTTTTATTTTTTCATTACAAATTTATTTTATATTTAAATTTCTTTCTTTGTTACTTATTAACACTTTTTCATGTTGATTTTATATTTATTATATCGTTAGAACTGAACCCCGACCAAAATATATTTTAAAAAATGTGGAAATATAACGCACGTACATTTGATTTACACCGAATTTAAAATTTTTATTTTATTTTTTTGTTGCCTCTCAAAGTAAAAAAAAATAAACAAAAAATAAGATGTCTGTTTTATTTATCAGAATAAGATGTTTTCTATATAATTCGAAATCACTTTTGAAAAAAATTAACAAATGTTTTTTATTATTTTTGTCTAGTTCATTATTATTGATATATGTTATTGAAGCTATTGCAATTATGTAATAATTACAATTTTTCGCCGGTTTTTATTCTGTTATTTTAAATTAATCTTTAAAAAAGATGAGTTGAAGTAATTTTGATACCGGAAACCCGAAATTAATTGACAGTTGATCAGACGACTTTACATATATACATATCTCTGGAAGTTTTAAATGCTCAAAAAAGGCAGACCACAATTTGGAAATGACAGAACTAGGGCTATTATCTGAATATCGTTTCATCAATTATATTTGTAAAATTAGATTAAGTCTTTCTGATTAGAACTGTGCAATACTTTGTTGTAGGAAAAGTAGTATTTATTCTCTAATAGAAAATAACACTAGATGAAGGATTTGAAGAATTTGAAGGGTATCGGTCTAAATGAATAATCACTTCAAATCCTTCTTATAAAAAGATAAACAAACAAAGAGTGCATCAAAAGCCATGAATTGCAATATTGTATTTCACATAATTGTACATATTTTCAATCCTCATTCTTGTACAATTTCAACAGAAAAAACTCAAATTAAAATTATAGGATTTACAAAGATGATGTAAAATTTATTATTACTACAATATACAAGTAACAAAATCAATTAAGATTTTAAAAATGTCTGATGTGAAAAAGTGTATTAAGAATTCAGTATATTCCATCTTCCATCTTTAACTGTATATATTTCAGTTTCCATCTTTTACTGTATAGAAATATGAATGAAAATTTATTGCATGTATTTTAAAAAGTAGAAATTTGTCATTTTCACACCATTAGAATATAATATGCAAAAATTGCATACTGTTACAAACAAATTATTCAATTAAGGATTTTTACAAAAATTTCTTACAATTAAGATTTTCTGTGTCAACTTTATAAGGAACCATGAGTTCTTGTGACTAACTCTAATTTTCAAATATATATATATGGTGTAAACTTTTGATATTTGAAACTTAAACTATTGGATGTAATAGGATATATAATCTAAAATATCAAAGTTTTACGACATTTGGTTGCAAAGATTGAAGGATTAGAAAATCTGAGTTTGTGGCGAAAACTTAATTCCTTTGAACCAACCAAATTTTAATCAGCCTTTAAGTGTACTTTTAGTGTACTTTTAGTGTACTTTTAGTATACTTTTAAATCTAGAGAAAAAAAATCATTCATTTCTAACTGCTTCCTTTAAATTTCATGCTCGCTGAGACCGGATTTATTGAATTTGAGCCAGGTATATAGAGACGGTTCAAGACCACGTTTATCTTGAATCAGAATTTAAAATAAGTATTTGAATAGATGGTAAGTTGTTGAGCGACTTAGCTCAAATTCACTAAAGGAATTGAGTCTTTGATACAAACTCAGATTTTCTAATACCTAAATCTCTGTAACCCAATGTCGTAGACCTTAGATATTTCAAACTATGAATTCTGTTGCATCAAATTATCTTAGTTTGAAATAACAAAAGTCTACAACATCAGGTTCCATAGATATAGGGATTAGAAAATTTGAATTTGTGGAAAAGACTTAATATCTTAATATCCCTGATTTTTTTTTGTTAAATTTCAACCCCCCCCCCCTCCCATTCATCCAATTCTGTTCTGTTAAAATATTTCGTGACTGGATATTCATATTGTTTATTGTTTATATAATGGTATACACACTACACAGTGACATTCTTTAGTATTTCATAACTTTCATAACCTTTTTTACATACAATGTATATATATATTAAATATATCATATTAAAAATGTACATAAGAATGCATAATTATGCATTTGTGAGCTTATTTCATATTAAACGCGTATTACACGCTTCTATGAGTTCTTTTTCTGGAATCCTATATGACCAATTATCAAGGTGTTTTGGTACATATTAAAAAAATTGAGTCTTTGGAACAAAATCAAATATTTAAACCTCAATATCTTTAGAACTCGATGTTGTAAACCTTTGATATTTCAAACTCAGATTATTTGATCTAACCGAATTCATCGTTTGAAATATCTAAGGTCTGCAACATTTGGGTTCAAAGATATAGTGATTAGAAAATCAGAGTTTGTGGCAAAGACTCAATTCCTTTAGCTTGGAAATATTCTGCTATTTAATGTTTCTGAGGGTTTATTGTTTATAGAAATACAGTAGTGACCAGAAAATAGTGGAAATATTGACGTATTTTTTCTCTTTTCATTCTGGAAAACCACACTAATGGTTTTGGGATTTTTGCTATTAAACGTTTGAAGATGTTCAGAATTTAGAGCTTTTGCGTCATAAATCACAGGATCAAGCATTGATCTTCATCATAGGCAGACCTTTGGATTAATTTAATTCTTTTTTGATATCCCGTGGTGACGGTGTTCATACCCAGCATTAATTGAAGGATCAAACAAAAAATTCAAATCAAGGGCGGCTTCAGGATTTAAGATAGGGGTAACCTTCCCCCCCTCTATTGCTAAAAAGTTCTATTTACCCTACTAAAATTACAGTTTCTTTTACCTTTTAACGATAAAAAAATATTATGGATTGAATTTTATGCATTAACTTTATACATATCATTATTATTCTAATGAGGGAAGAATTATTTTTTATTTCCTGCTATTATATTATTGAACTTTTAGTAAATAATATTACAGAAATCATGCTAATTTTTCTTGCAAGAGACTACAAAAGTATACCATAAGAAGGATAAAAGTAAAAAAAGGAATTTTTGTTTAAAATAAAAAAAAAATTCCTCCCTTCTTCCAATCAACGATAATATAGTTTTCTTGGGCCGCTTGAAATAAAGACGTTTAAAACACTGTTTTTCTAAATTGAGGAAAGCCTCTTTGGGTGCATCGCCATTCTTTTCAGCTTGACCAACTTGTTGGTGGTCATATCTAACCTTTTCCAGGTCAAAAGCCTTCGGAGTAATGACATTATAAAAATAGAGGGGTGTTCACCCCCCCCCCCTAATTTCACTCAGGAGGGACTTCCAACCCCCCTCTGAAGCCGCCTATACCCACATTGGATATCGAGATCATGATTTTCAGATTAACGATACACAACACAAAAGTTCTTATCTCAAGAAACCTTCTAGGAGATAAGTAAATTCAAATATCAATATTTAAAGATACATTTCATAATACAATAGAAGAATTAAAACATTACAACGTTTTCTGGTTGCTATCATAGTCTAAAAGCTATTATACTGTTTAAATATACTTACTTAGCATCAGTCAGATGAGTGTATGCATTCTCACTATTGGCATGCCGAGTAGCCCTAGACAATCTCAATTCTGATCTGAGAGGGTGTAGTGCTACTCTGCATAGCACTGGTGAGAGTGCACACACTCTCATCTGACTGGTGCTACTCTGGATAGCATTGGTGAGAATGCATCTCGTCTGACTGGTATTTATTTATAACAGTGTATTTGCAGTCAATGTCCTACCTTGCTCATAATTTCCCTCATTTCTTCCTCTCTTGTTTTTGCTTCGTCTTCCTTCTGCTTGAGCTGGCGTTGAAGTTTCTCCAAGCTCTCGCTGGTCTTATGCAGGTCAACCTACAAACATTCTTATTTTGAGCTAAGCACAACATTTTTTAGTTCGATTTGAAATTTACGTTTTATTTAAAATTTTTACAGAATCATCGTTTTTTTGTTGTTTTGATTTGAAACATTTTCTAAAATTTTACACGCTCAACAAGAAAATGGTTTCGAAGCAACTTTTTTAATTTTGACCTTGCTTTTGACTGAATTCTTTTCATATTGACCTTTTCTTGACCTCTACTGAACAACCTTGACCTCTACTGAACAACCTTGACCTCTACCGAACAACCTTGACCTTTAATTGAACAACCTTGACCTTTAATTGAACAACCTTGCCCTCTACTGACCTCAAGTTTGAGCTTTTCATTGTTATCTGATCCACAAGCAATACAGCAACCTTTTGCTTCCTTCCTCAGCAGATCATGCAGCAGTCCTCTTAGCTCCTAAATATACAACCATGATATTGTATTGTAAAAATTACAATGTATATCTCTGGTGTCTGTTATTTGTCTGATTGTTTGTTAGTTTCTCTGGATGTCTTTTTGTTTGTCTGGATGCCTGTTAGTTTGTCTGGATGTCTGTTAGTTTGTCTGTTAGGGTGCCTATTATTTTGTCTGTTTGACTCCTGAGGCGGAACTCTGTAGTGACTGAACTGCAATGTTTAACAAATTACAGATATTCGGGGACTCGTTTATTCTTGCTGGGATCCATTTATTCTTCATTTATTATACATTCATTATACATTCATTCATTCTTTATTCATTATACATTCCTTCATTGTACATTCAGTATACATTCATTCATTCTTCATTCATTCATTCTTCATTCATTCATTCTTCATTCATTCATTCTTCATTCATTCATTCTTCATTCATTCATTCTNTCATTCATTCATTCTTCATTCATTCATTCTTCATTCATTCATTCTTCATTCATTCATTCTTCATTCATTCATTCTTCATTCATTCATTCTTCATTCATTCATTCTTCATTCATTTTACATTCATTCATTATACATTCATTATACATTCATCTAACAAAATTCATAGTTTGAAATATCTAAGGTTTACAACATTGCGTTGCAAAGATATTGGGATTAGAAAATCTGAGTTTGTGGCAAAAACTCAATTCCTTTTGTTTTCTTTTACCTGGAGAACAGCTGTTAATGATCCTGGTCTAAGCTGCTGACCATCCTCGCTGCTGCTACAGCTGCTCGTCTCTAAGCTATCGCCGGAGCTACGCCGCTGCTTCCCCCTCTGTCGAACCAACAGCACGAGGTTTCGTAGCTAAATATTTTTATGATTCAAAGATTTTAAAGTTTAATAATTTATCATAATTTCTAGATTCACTGACTAAAGGTTGCACATCTGCAGGGAAGGTTAATTACTAAAGATATACATTATACATGGATATGACCTCCTCCATTAGCAGGTCAGGTCAGTCAGGCTGGTCAAGTACCTGATGATATGCAGAAACGACCTCCTCCTTGAGGTCAAATATAAAAGAAAGGTCAGGGGAGGTCAATTACCTGATGATATACTGAAAGGACCTCGTCCTTGAGGTCCCCAATGTCTAGATGTGAGCGTGAGGTGAGGTCAGGATGATCATATTCAATATCCTCGAGATCCTCGTCAATATTACTGAACGGTCTGAATATTAAATATATCATAATATATAACTTTTAAAATGTGTACAGTGATAACCAAATCAATCTGGAATAGGAAGCCGACTTTTAAACTCAAGTTATGACTTAAAATAGTCTAATAAACATAAAACATATCTCGACCATGCAGTGCAAGCAGACTAATTTCACTTAATAAGAAAATTTGCAAGTTATTATTAAAACTATTTGCTTTGTAACAACATCAAATACACTAAATTATTGATTTAATGTCGTCTCCCTTATCCACAGTTGTCTGGTTCTCACTGTAATAGCATAAATATATAGATTAAGTTTACTAGGCTTTCAATTCTCTTAAATGTCTGATTTTTTCTTTGTAAATTTCGCGGATTTTTCTGGCTTTTAACCTGAATGGAATTCTTAAATTTCAATAAGTCCAATTTTTTCAAGCACAATTTTTCAAATTCAGAATTTTGGATACCAACATTCAACAAACAAACAAATAGAAAGACAGGCAAATAATATACAATATATATCTAGATTATTATCAATATTTAACTTATTAATATACTGATAGTAAAGCAATAAACAAAAAAGTAAAACTAAACTTTTTTTTATTAAACTGAGCATTGCCATCTGTATTATATACATAGTTTAAAATTATAATTTATGTAGATATATATTTCTATCTAACGATAGGTTTTCAGAACATCGCAGCACTCCTAAATCTTAGAACACTATTCAGGATGTTGCCCCCCCCCCCCTCCTTGTTTTCCGCCCTTATTCCTAGGTTTATATACTTATATGGACTCATGAATTCCTTGCATCTGTGTAAACACAATTTGTAAATTCAAATTTAAATCAAAATATTTATAAAACACCCATTTAAAATGCCTTAAAATGCTTTTATAGTTTAAAAAGTTTAATGTTGGAAAATCTTATTTTCGAACCCTTATATCATATGCAACTGCAGATAATGGAAATCATGAAATCTGTCAGCACAATTAGTCAAAATAATCAGGTATCAAATGTACTTAAGAGGTACTTTGTACAGATTGTTCTCGAAAGGTAGTTTTAAAAAACATGTGGCGAGCAATGTTTCTTTGTACATCATAAAAATATTGAGTTAGTTCGCTGAACCACCTAAACGCCGTGAAGTTTACTTCTACAGGACATGGACAAACTCCAAATCATCGATTCAAAATACGTGGTTGAACCGTCTTCAGATCTAGCTCAAATACGTGGTTGAACCGTCTTCAGACCTAGCTCAAATACATGGTTGAACCGTCTTCAGACCTAGCTCAAATACGTGGTTGAACCGTCTTCAGGCCTAGCTCAAATTTATTTAATGAAGATTTTTTCCTAAACTTTTTAACAATGTTTGTCTAAGAAAGAAACCATAGGAAGGCGTAATTCTGAATGCACAAATGTACAAAATATACAAATATACAAATATACAAATATAAGTTCGGATAAAAAAAACAACAAAAAAACACAATATTTTGTTCTGGTTGGAAGCAATAACGGTATTTTATAAAAATTAATATTTTTTCAAGACAAAGTAAATGTTTGCCAATTCAGTGAACCAACTCAATGATATCGATGAAATCAAAGAAATCAATGAAATCAATGATATCAATGAAATCAATGATATCAATGATATCAATGAAATAATGAAATCAATGAAATCAATGAAATCAATGAAATCAATGATATCAATGAAATCAATGAAACTAAATTTATGTTTACCCACCACCATAGTTTCAGTAGAAGTAAATATTTTCATTTACATGATAGCGCCGATTGAAGGATTCATAAATCTAATTGAATAATGAGATAGATAAAAAGATAGATATTGCCGCCATACTATTTCTATTGGTTCAGAATAGACAACAAACACATGACTGAACCCTGATTGGATCAGGCGCTAATGGACTCGGCATATAGGAGGGCAATGGAGGTTTAAAGGTTTAAAGGTTTGAATTTAAATGGAAAATGGAATATTCCAACCACAATTCCTTTCAGTTTAAGAAAATAAGATAAAAAACGGACAATTGAGAAATAAAAAAAGCATTAAAAAGATGAAAATCATGAATATTGCTTGAACGTTATAAAAAACATGTCGGATAAAATGCTATGGAAGGGGGATGGTTAAGGTTGGAAATGCCGAATTCAGTTTTCCTGAGAATAGATTTGTATATTGTGGGTGCGGGTCTTCTAGAGTTTAGAATCCAGGTTGATTCTACAGTTAGAGATAGAAACTTATAAAAGAACGGAACAGGCTCAGCTTGTTTAAAAATGGTTAATCTTATTCTGTTCCCCTGACCTCAACCGTTCAGAGATTCGGACATTGAGAGGTCGGTCAATTTTTTCATTCAAATATTACATATATAATAAGATAATGAATTTTACTTCTATTAAATTTTGCATATCCATTGACATCTAAACAATAATGTGGAAGATATCTTTGTTTTTCTAGCTTCAAAAGTATCTAATTCTGAGGACTTTTCTCACAGAAATACGCATGCAAGAAACGATTGAAAATAATACAGTTTTCAATCGATTATTTATACATGCTGAATCCGAATTTAATGAATTTGAGCCGCGTCTCAAATCCGCCAAAAACCGGTTTTAATTAAGTACAGTCTTAAATCTTGAAACATTGAATACAATTTTAAGTGAAATCAACCAAATATTTGAGCCGCGTCTCATATTTAAGCCACGGCTCAAATTCTTTAAATTCGGCCTCAGATCTATAATTTATTCTTGATCTGTCAAATATTTAAAGGTTTTCCTTGTGAATCGAACATTTTAAACGGAGAGTCAATTGATATTACGACTACAGTCACTTTAAAAAAACCCTGTCCAACAACGCATTTGTTGGATAAATAGATAAATGTTTTGTCCTTTCCTTTAATTTTTATTCATTTTCCTTAACTCCCCCTACCATCCCTCCTATCAATTTCCCACATTTATTTCATTATGATTCTCAATATTAATAAATAATGAGAAAATAATGTATACTCCAAATGTACTCAATATAATTCATTTATATCCAAATATTCTGTAACTAAGTTCTAGCCAATGAGAGTAGAATAAAGGAGTTTTGTTTACACTTTATTGTGACGTATTAGGACAGCTGAGGAAGTGTAAACAATACCAATAATTGTAGACTGGAGAGCTTTTAAATTTTTACCAAAATATAAATTCTACTAAAGAGTTTTCTAGTTTACTGATAGAATGTAATCCCCCTATTTCCCTTCTCCTTATTTCTAAAACTCGTAATGTATAAAACCCGTAATTCATGATCGTTCATCAACGATCGCAATCCATGAAATTGTACATCAACGATCGTAATCCATAATTGTACAGCATACATCAACAAACGTAATCCATAACTTTACAGCATACATCAACGATCGTAATCCATAATTATACAGTATACATCAACGATCAAAATCCATGATTGTAGTACACAGTACAACTTATATCAACGATCAAAATCCATGATTGTACAGCATACATCAACGATCGTAATCCATAATTATACAGTATACATCAACGATCAAAATCCATGATTGTATAGCGTACATTACCGATCGAAATCCATGAAAATACAGTGTACATCAACAATCGAAATTATATTTGTACACAGTACAACTTATATCAACGATCAAAATCCATGAATGTATAGCGTACATCACCGATCGAAATCCATGATTGTACAGCGTACATCAACGATCGAAATCCATGATTGTACACTGCACAGATTACAACAACAATCATATAATCCAAAATTATACATCAATGATCGTAATCCATGATTGAACATCAATGATCATAATTCCTGATCGTATATCAACGATCATAATCCAAGATCGTAAATCAACGATCGAATACTGACCTCCGTGATCCGTTTAAACTCTTCTCTGAGTCTGAGACTTCCATCTCTGTGAGAAGGGATCTGTTCCCATGAGGACTCAGGGACGTACTAAATATACTAAATTAGTTCTCAGCTTTAGTTAAGACTAATTGTACTAAATTAAATTTAAAATTCGGTGATGGTAATGGACCAAACCTCTGTAGAGTAAAAAAAGTAGATGTTAGTTCCACATTTTATTAAAAATATAATTCGGTCTTTGTTGACCCTCGTCAGTTCTAACGATATATAACCATTAAAATCGATAAAAAATTTTAAAATCCACAAGTAAATAAACAAACAAAAAAGATCATTTAAACAAATTTGGGCTTTCAAATGGACAAAAGGGAAACGAACTCAGATTATGAGATCGAAAAAAGATAATTTGTAAATATTCACTTTTAAAAAAATGTTTTAAGACAATTATTATTCCTTGAAATTGTTTCTGTCACGTCAGGAAGATTAAAAACAAACTGTTTAGATGTATGTGTATAAAGTAGTGGTGGGGGTCGATCTAATTAACTAACTTTTACGCGTAAAGCTCTATAGCTAAAACTAAATATACTATTATGAAATTGTTAAAATATTTTTTAAATTTTTTTATCACATTTAATCTTTAAAGCCTTAAATCCGAACAAAACTAAAATTTAGAAAGTTTTGTGTATAACGTTGATAATCCCAATTTTTTTACTCACACTTTACTGAATATACTAAAAAAAATAGCCAGTTGTTAAAAATGAATGCTCTAAAGAACATGAGTAAATAAGGGAGCCAGGTTTTAAAAATTAATGCTCTAAAGAGCATGAGTAAAAAGGGGAGCCAGGTGTTAAAAATGAATGCTCTAAAGAGCATGAGTAAATAAGGGAGCCAGGTGCTAAAAATGAACGCTCTAAAGAGCATGAGTAAATAAGGGAGCCAGGTGTTAAAATTTAATGCTCTAAAGAGCATGAGTAAATAGGGGAGCCAGGTGTTAAAAATGAATGGTCTAAAGAGCATGAGTAAATAAGGGAGCCAGGTGCTAAAAATGAACGCTCTAAAGAGCATGAGTAAATAAGGGAGCCAGGTGTTAAAAATCAATTCTTTGAAGAGCACGAGTAACAGGAACTAGTAGGAGGGATGGATAGAGTAGATATAAGTAGGGAGGGACAAGGTAGAATGGGAGGGAGGAGAGTAGAGAGGGGTAAAGGACAGAGTAGAGAGGCGCGAGGGACAGAGTTAAGAGGGAGGGAGGGAAAAAGTAGAGAGGGAGGAGGGACAGAGTATAGATTGGGGGAGGGACAGAGTATAGATTGGGGGAGGGACAAAGTAGAGAGGGATGGAGGGACAAGGTAGATAGGGAAGGAGGGACAGAGTAGAGAGGGGTGAGGAAGGGTCAGAGTAGAAAGAATTATGAAAGCGAGTACTCGAGTGGGTTGATTTATATAAAAGACTTAATTCCTGTGACGACTGACGAGGGATAACAAGATTTGAAGTAGAGACAGAATTTAGACCAATGAATAATAAAGCAGGATTAAACATGTAACCCTGTTCAGCAGGAATGTTTGCGCTATGCTTAGTATGTTGTGCACTTAAAGAAATGTGACTTTGTGTCTGCATTTGTTACAGGGCTATACAAAAGCAAAACTTTGTGTTTAATCTTATTGAGAGAAACAATCTCAAGAACGGACGAAGGTTAACCCAGACCGAAATATATTTTTAATAAATGTGAAACTAACATCTCCTTTTCTTTTACTCTACAGAGGTTTCCTCAGGTCTCGAATTAGTTTGCACAATTAAGAAAATAGTTCACAAAAAAACATGAATTCACGATTTTTTGCTCTTTAAAGGGACTCTCCATGTAAAGATAGCAATGGACGATTCACAACGCTTAACCTTTATCTGATCAATAATAATTATGAAATCGTTGTTTTTTCTAGGTTTAACATGTTTCATTCTGATCATTACTGCTTATGATATTACTTGATCAGACAAAGCTTTCAAGGGGACCGTTGTGAATCAGGCATTTGAAAATACGCGTGCAGTCTCTTTCATTATCCCACCATTTTTCATCTCATGTTCAATAGAAACTCTGTGTAATGTCTCTGAAAGTCTAATATTCGTTGTCTCGTAGGATGAGTAAAACGTTTAGAATAGTAAATCTACGGTTACTTTCAAAATAAACCAGTCAAGTGTGAATTTATGTATTCTTCAAAACCAATCATTCATTAAATCAAGCTTTTCTCTCATTAATTAGAAAGAACGAACTGTTTGATGGGACTGTTCGGAAAAATCAAATGAGATGTAAATAGGTTAGTTATTAATTTATATAAAGATTAATAGAAATATAACGTTTCGTAAAAAATAAAAAAATGTTTACACATGTTGATTACACCATGCCTCGTTGAACATGTAAAAATAACGCTACCTTAGATGTTTGCGACATATATAACGTAAGAAGACTAAAACAGTTTTTAAGGTATAAATATTCAAATTTGAAAACATTCAGAACTTTGAAAATGCATTTTAAAATACTTTTAAGTAATTTAATTTTTACCTTCTATACATAGTATCTAGCCTATCTGCTAAAGATGAATTTGTAGATTTTAACTCTTCTATTTCTTTACGGTGTGTTCGAATCTAAAATAATAATAATAATAATGATAATGAGTAAATAAGGGAGCCAGGTGTTAAAAATCAATTCTTTGAAGAGCACGAGTAACAGGAACTAGTAGGAGGGATGGATAGAGTAGATATAAGTAATAATAATAATAATAATAATAATAATAATAATAATAATAATAATAATAATAATAGTAATAATAGTAATAATAATAATAATGATAATGATATTAATAATGATAATAAGAATAATGATCGTACAATGCTATCCTGTTCCCTGGATTCCTTCTCTAGCATAACGATCCTGTCAGCGCTCTCGTCTAGCGTGCTGGTCAAACCGTCCCGCTCTGCGTACAGGTTCTACAGATACAGTACATAAGTAAAAGAGTCGTGTCGGTAAAATTTTTGGCGTCTTGCTGGCACAGCATTAATCACAGACGGTGGGGCGAGTATGAGGCCCACCGAAAGCTTGGTGGAGGGTGAGACCCTGCCTAATGGCTATATATTCACAAGCTAAAGGGACTATAAGACCTGATTTCAAGAATTGCAAAACAGAAAGCAAAAATCCAGGGAATGGCAAAAAGTAGGCACAAAGAAAAAAGAAGAATAACGAATCTTTTAACAAAAGGAAAACAGAAAAAGAAAAAGAAAGAGAATCGCAGAAGAATAAGAAAATAAGTAAGATAAGGGGGGAGGGGGATCAATACTTGCCGAATTTCAAGTCATTTATTACAAATGCAATTCTTAATGACAGAAGAGTGTTGGTGGGTGTATACTGTTTATTTAGTTGTTTTGAAGCTTGTGTATACTAACTTTAAATCGGGTATCAATTTGTTTAATATTTTTGTCAAAGTTATAATGAAAATCATTTTATTTACAAATAAAAATAAAATTCTTTTCCTGACATCTTCCAAATTTTGAACTTGTTTTCAAGCATTGTGAAATGCAATTAAACCCAATAAAAATTATTACTATTTTAAAGATTTTTTCACACACAAAGATATAAATACATATATAAATGGTGTAGTTTAAATTTGTTTAATTAAATTTTTGAAAATTCAGGTTTCCAAAAGAAAAGAGAAAAATATGCAAAATTATGCACAAATAGACGACATTGATCATTACTCATTACATAACATATTTATCATTTCAGTCATCGAATCCTTCAACATATAAATTATTCGTTTTTGTATTTAAAAGTTCTTGTATTTAAAAGTTCTTGGATTTAAAAGTTCTTGTATTTAAAAGTTCTTGTAAAACCGGAACTTTCCATGCATGTGCCAATGGGACATCAAAATAATGCCGGACGAAAAATGGCGCGGTTCTGATAAATAACAAATAAACGCACTGTGGACAATTTTATTTTTGACGTAATTTGCAGTTCAGACGAGATGCACCTTCCCCCGCACTCCTCGTCAATAAAATTCTAATAATGGGGTTTTATAAAGAAAATTACGATATTCTAATAGTTGATATAAATAAACGGTTGATGGAGCAACGATAACGGACACAAGGATTAATCGAAAAATTGATTTTGAAAATAAAAACAATTTAAAACTTTTTTGTCTGTATTTTTGTATTTTTGTATTTTTGTATTTTTGCATTTTTGTATTTTAGTATTTTTGTATTTTTGTATTTTGTATTTTTGTATTTTTGTATTTTTGTATTTTCGTATTTTTGTAGTTTTGTATTTTTGTATTTTTGTATTTTTGTATTTTTGTATTTTTGTATTTTTGTATTTTTGTATTTTCGTATTTTTGTATTTTCGTATTTTTGTATTTTTGTATTTTTGTATTTTTGCATTTTATTAAATTTTGAAAATTTCTCACCTCAATTCTTCTTTCAAGATCTAATTTCTTCTCCATCATTATATTTATTTCATCCCTGGAATTTAAAAGAAAAAATTTAAAACAAAAACATTTTTGGATTTATTTTTTCAAGCATTTTCGTAATATATAAATTTATAAGAATTGTTATAAAACGGACTTCTATTTTTCAGAAAGAAATTGAGTCTTTGCCACAAACTTTGATTTTCTAATTCCAATATTTTTGCAGCCCAAGATGTTAGACCTGAGGGATTCGATATTTTAAACTGTAACTTGTTAGATCAAATAATTTAAGTTTGAAATTTTAAAGGATTACACCATCAGGTTGTACAGAAAATTTGAGTTTGGAAAATTTGAGTTTGTGGCAAAGACTCAATTTCTTTGGTTTCTCTCTTAACAGTCTTTAGTTATTTCTTATATTGTTACTCAGATTATTATAAAAATTCTTTTGTACATTACTTTAGTTTTCTAATCCTTATAGCTTAGCAACCTTAGATATTTCGGAGAATGAATTCAGATAGATCATATAGTGGTGAATGTTAGAAATTACACCATCAGGTTATACAAATATAGGGATAAAAAAAAATTAAGAGTGGTTAGTTCCTGTTTTTAATAATTGTATTTTTGTTATTACCTCAGAGTTTCTAGATGTGTCACATGTTCAGTCATAGAACTTTTCTTCATGTTCACCTTTAAATATAATTCATTAGTTTATAATATAGTTTGGGATTCCAGCTTGGCCTGAAAACAAAATCTTGCGATTAAAGACAACCCAATCAAAATTTAAGACTAGACGTTAATGAGGTGCATGAGTTATGATCGGACTTCTATACAGACAAACAAAAAGATAACACTACTTTATATATATTTATTTTATGATATTATGTTATATTATATTATAAAATCCGCGAACTTTTATTTGTTATTGTCTTACAATATACAAAGAGAAAATGTTCATAATTGAAAATGATTTCCTTGGATTCGGGGCACGTAACATTCAAAATATGTCCATGGACCCTGGGCACGTTATACAGAAAATACTGTCCATGGACACTGGGCACGTTATATAGCAAACAATTTCCAGGGGCCCTGGATATTTATGTAAAAAATATCATGGACCCTGGGCACGTTATAAAGCAAATAATGTACAGGGACCCTGGATATTTATGTAAAAAATATCATGGACCCTGGGCACGTTATACAGCAAATAATGTCCAGGGACCCTGAACATTTATGTAAAAATATGTCATGGTCCGTGGGCAAAGGATCGGGTGTACAGAAAGTGTCTATTCTTTACAGCATATCAAACTTAAGAAATTGCACTGTTAAAATTAAAATTAAAAAGTTTTTAATTATGACTTCGACTCCTTTTACTAAAGAACTATTTATAAAGAACAAAATATTTTGAATTTCTAATATGTAACTGGAGATAGATTTGCTATCCTCACACTTGTGCGTAAAATCTAAGCTAGAGGAGCTTTGAGGTCACAAACTCTAACCAGTAATAGCGCATAAATGAATTGAGTCTTTGCCACAAATTCGAATTTTCTAATCCCTACAACTTAAAAAAATATTGGCGTAAGCCTTTGGTATTTCAAACTTTGATAATTTAAACTAAGAGAATTCATAGTTTGAAATATCTAAGATCTACGACATTGGGTCAAAAAGAATTTGGGATTTGAAAATCAGAGTTTGTGGCACAGAATCAATTCCTTTGCCTTTCTGTCACGTTCAGTGTGACAAAACGTACAGTTATTGATTCCTTATTACATATTATAAAGCTTATCTGTTAGAAATCATAAATTAACCATAAATAAGATTAGGAATATGAATATGAAACCCTTCAAATTTTGTAAAAAAGAAAGCAAATGAAAAAATAAATTATTCCTTTATCTGCTACTCACGGCCCGGACTAACCAGAGTGAGAAGCATTCATATTTGAAATTAAGCGTTTTTTGATCTAATAGACAATAATCTTTTAATTTACGGATTTGCTAGTACTTTACTATTTTAATCAAAAAGTAATAAAAAAGCTAAAAAATTATGTTTAATTAGTAAAATTGTGATCGGCAGTCACAGCTTTCTGGAATATTGACTGAACATTTAAATCCACGTGTATTTATTCAAAAAATATTCGATGATCCTTTCCTAGCAGGGATTGCGGATTTTTCAGTTTTTTTTTAATATAGAAACCCAAGAAATATAAAAGACAATAATATAAAAAAGACAATATTCTTAATGATTCTGATTCATTCTTTTGATTTATTTCAATTAAAAACATAAATTAAATCTTTCCAGAAAGTTTTGAATTGCATGGAATAAATTTAAAAAACTTTTTAAAAAAATAATAGTTATTAATAATAATAATGTTTCTGATAAGAAAAAAGGAAGTTTAAATCATATAAAAAATCATGCTTTGTTTTTCATCATTGCGTAAAAGTATAATGAGGAAGGTTTTACTTTTTTATTGCTTTTGTCTCAAAGGATAAGATTGTCAACAGCTTCATGGCTCTTGGTTTTATTAATTAGAATTGCAACCCCCCCCCCCCAGTGCCTTCCCATTTATATACACCCTCCCCCTTTGCACTTCGCTATGAAAGATTTAAAAAAACTTTTAATCAATTTTATTTTAAAATGTGAATTTTAAAAGCGAATTTCATTTTAAAATGTGGATTTTAAAAGCGAATTTTATTTTAAAATGTGAATTTTAAAAGCGAATTTTATTTTAAAATGTGAAATTTAAAAGCGAATTTTATTTTAAAATGTGAATTATAAAAACAAATTTTTTACTGAGAAATACTTTTTCTTGTTAACCTATTCTTCTCATTTTATTCATAATTTATTTAATCTGTTTTAAGCTTCGATTTGAATTTTTAGTTGCTGCTCTATCTGAGGCGTTTTCTCTGTTCATAAATTATCAAACATTAACAAAAAGTGTTCGCTAATTTATCTTTTTTTTGTCGTGGATTAAAAAAACGATTTTTCTTATAAAAGGCAAAATATTTGAATCTTTTCCCCAAATTCAGATTTATTAATCCCTTTATCTTCGCAACCCAACGTTTTAAACCTTAGATATTTCAAAATAAGAATTTTGTTAGATTAAATAGATTGAAATTTCAAAGGTTTACACCACAGGTTGAAAAGATATAAAGATTATATAAAAATTAAGTTTGTGGCAAAGACTCAATGAACCATATATTTAAATAAAAAAAAAACATTAAGTTACCTGATCCCGCATAGATTGTAGTTCACAGGTTAATGATTCCTCAACCTTACTACTCTAAAATCATAAAAAAAATTATGAAAATAATAAAAATAATAATAATATATTGTGGATCATATAATAGGATGGTATTAAAATAAATGGCAATCAATCAGAATCAGAATATAGGTTTAATTTCCAAGTGTCCATTCATTTGTAGAGCGGAATATTTGATTGACAATGGTACCCTTTAAACCTTTTTATGAGGAGGGTATCGTTGTTGTTTTTAAAGAGAACACCCAGATAGGAATGAGAAATTTTCTTTATATATAAGGATAACTCATTCATCCTTGATCAGGCAAAGCTTGTTATGGTACTGTTGTGCATCGGATAACCAGTGGGCGGAAACGTCATGTGTGTGTGTCTGTACCAAAAAGAGTGTGCGTAAATTTACCGAACCGAAGGCGTGTACTGTAGGTATATACAGTACATACAAACCTCGGTATTTGTACAGTCCAGGAGAGTACACTTGTTTATTATTAATTGTTTACTTAAAAATAAGTTTAATATATACATGTAATATATTATTTACATATTTAAGTCAACACTATAAGCCAAATTTTCATTCAAAGAATATAACTTGAATAAAGTTTACAATAAATATAGTCGCTATTCTAGCTTAATTATAAATGACGACATTGTTCTGCAATTTCATGTTGTGTGTCTGTACCAAAAGAGTGTGTGTAAAGTTTACCGAACTTTTCTGCAAAGCAGTGCGATTGGCTTTCTCATGCCAGACCAGCGCCATTTCCTTTCCCTTTATTTCTATACCCTGCGGATAACCCTTTATCACCGGAGGGTTTTTTAAAGAAAGTTTACTGCTACTTTGATAGAAAAGTAATAATAGTTTTAATTCATTGTTTTTGTTATTTTTACAAAATTTCTAAAATAAATAATGTTGTTTTAGATAAAACAGGGATTATAGAATTCATAAATACCATTCATTCAATCTTTATTGACATATTTTTTCATCTTTGTTCCGAAAATAGAAGAAAGTTTTTAAAGAAGAAACATCGCCATCATTTATTCACAAGAATATAAGTGAAAATAATCAAAATTTGATCCATTTAAAGTTGGAAACTTGAGTTTAAATATTTTAAACAGATATCAAACAATTCAAACCCACACGCAGCCCCCCCCCCCTTCATGCGGGCAGTCCCCCCTTCCCACCTCGCCCTCCCCCTCACCCCTTTTCACAGAGTAAAAAATTGGAACCTCTTTATCTTAAATTTTTAACGTGAATAAAAAATACGATGTCCAATGCTAGATCTCGAATTAAAGGGACTGTAAGTATAAATTTAAGTAATCATCCATGCAAAGAAGACAATGCCCGATTTACAACGGTACTCTTGAAACTTAATCTGATCAAAACTGTGGAAGATAACGTTGCTTTTTTAACTCGAAAAACGTGTTTATTTTGTGAGTTTCTTCATTGCTTCTCGTAAAAACGAAATGCGAAAGTCACTTTCACAGAGAAACCGCAAATGTAAATTAAAATAAACAGTTTAAATAAACAAAAAACATAGATATCTAAATAATATTTGACCAGCCTAAGCTTTCAAAGGTCCCGTTGTAAATCGGCCATTGTCATCGTTTCATGAAGGGTTTCTTGAACTTAAGCTTACAGTCCCTTAAAGGTTAAGCTATGTAGCTCGATTTCAATCAAAAGTTTGGAGCAATGCGCGTAGGCAGGGGATGCCATGAGCCCTGCGATATGGTTTCCGAGCCACTGGATTCACCCATGAGTATTTAAAATTACCTGACGCTACCCCTATCCTTTAGATAAGATCTTATAGAAGTCATGTATACAAATTTTTAGAATAAATATTTAATATTTCAATAGTTAAGCAGTGTTTATTGGATATTTAAAAAACAATGCAGACAGAGGCGTATTCAAGGGGGGGGGGCTATTGGGGCTAAGCCCCCCCCCTGGACCAGTGAAATCTATTGATTTCAGGGGGTTTTCATGTCTCAACGGGTGCTAAGCCCCCCCCCCTGGAAAGAAAAAAGTTAAGCCCCTCCTGTACAAATTCCTGAATACGCCCCTGAATGAAGAACTATTTAAAGATATAATATTTTTTAAAAAAATGTTATTCATTACTTCTATAATATCTATTCTAACGTTTAGGGATAAAGCCAGGTCATTTTAGATACTCATTTGAGAATACGGAGGCTTGAAGACCATTTTGTGAGGCTCATGGCGGCCATGCAACCCCTGCCTCATTGGCGTAGCGGCGCACCAAATAAGTATTTCACGCTCAATAGAACAATTAGACGTTGACAGAGCTGAATAGAGAAGAGTGGGTGGGTCGTGTGAATTAGAATATAATCATATTAGAATTTCATGATAAATTCTGATCTGTGAGCTGAGATATTAGCATACTTCGCTCCTTCTCCTGTAACCGGGAATTCTTCTCAGTATCCTAAACATGTATTATATTTTAATAATTATCCACAAATGTAAATTTTTGAAAATATTCATTAATTTTTAGATTCGTTAATTTATAAATCACAAAATAAAAAAGTTTGAATAATTGAGTTGAAATTCCTAACACAAACGTCAAACAAAGGAATTATGTCTTTGCCACCAACTCAAATTTTCTAATTCCTATATCTTTACAACCTGGTAATGTAAACCTTTGATATTTTAAGCTTAGATTATTTGATCTAACAGAATTCATGGTTTGAAATATCTAAGTTCTACGACTTGGGTGAGTTTGCGGCAAAGACTCAATTCCTTTGTCAGCATTGATTAGATATTTCTCCAAATACTCCTTTTTAAAAATTACATCACTTAACAGTTTCAAACTCCGACCTGAATAATAATGCGGAGGTTGTTTATATCCGCCTGTAGTTCCGCCACTCTTAGATCATATTCTTCTTCCGCCGCATCCAGCTTTTTCCGGAGTAAATACTTTTCCTGTTCCAGTACCTGGATATCATTATATCATCATTATCATCATTATCATCATTATCATCATTATCATCATTATCATTATCATTATTATCATCATTATCATCATTATCATCATTATCATCATTATCATCATTATCATCATTATCATCATTATCATCATTAACATCATTATCATCATTATCATCATTATCATCATTATCATCATTAACATCATTATCATCATTATCATCATTATATACATTATATCATCATTATCATCATTATCTTCATCGTTATACAAGTAAGAGAAAGTTAAATAATTTTAGAATGCTAGCTCTTAAAATAAATCAAGAAGCGTGAAATTTGATACACAGAAAAATGATGAATTTGCACAATAGATATATTTATACTTTTTTCTTCATGCAACAACTTGAAATTACCCTAATGTGCACTTTAGTATTAAATCTAATTTCACAGGAATAACGCAAAAAAGCTTATAAACATCCTGGGATTTAAAATTTTCTTTTGTTGATTTTAATTTTTTACTAAATTATGTCGTTATTTTATCATTTTATCATTTATTTGATCATTCGTATCTTATTTCTTCATTATTCCTCATTTCATTCATCATTCATTCAACCTTCATTTATTCTTTTAATCTTCATTCATTCAACATTCATTCATTCATCCTTCATTCATCCTTCATTTATTCATTTTATCTTCATTCATTCAACCTTCATTCATTCATCCTTCATTCAACCTTCATTCATTCATCCTTCATTCATCCTTCATTTATTCTTTTAATCTTCATTCATTCAACTTTCATTCATTTATCCT
The DNA here is from genome assembly GCF_000591075.1 of Eurytemora carolleeae. Taxonomy (NCBI): domain Eukaryota; kingdom Metazoa; phylum Arthropoda; class Copepoda; order Calanoida; family Temoridae; genus Eurytemora; species Eurytemora carolleeae. The sequence continues at coordinate 21,444 of NW_019398117.1, forward strand.
TCATTCATCATCCATTCATCCTTCATTCATCATTCATTCATCCTTTATTCATCCTACTAATCTTCATTCATTCATCCATCATTTCATCCTCAGATTGAACTAAAGAAATAAGAATATTCAAATATAAATTCAGAATAATTTGGCGGGAAAATGCAGAACAAACGTGAAAATATACATTGAATGTTCCCATATGCATTAAGTTGTCCTTGCTCCTCCTCCCCCCTAACATCCTTGTATTCTTGTATCCTTGTATCCTTGTATCCTTGTATACTTGTATTCTTGTATCCTTGTAACCTTGTATCCTTGCATCCTTGTATCCTTGTATCCTTGTATCCTTGTATCCTTGTATGCTTGTATCCTTGTATCCTTGTATCCTTGTATGCTTGTATCCTTGTATCCTTGTATCCTTGTATCCTTGTATCCTTGCTAAAATGAAGATATATTCTTAATTTCTGTCTAAAAAAGTTTTCTATTGTCAATTATAATTGTAGATTATGAAATATTTGACGGAAATGTTTTTTTAAAGATAGATAATGTCGAAGATATCCTACTAACTGTTACCCGGAAAAGAATCTGAAGGGTACTGTTGTGAGTCGGACTTTCATCTCTAAAAAATTGAGTTTACGTCGATAGAATTTCCTCCAAACCAGAATACCGACAATTTGAAGCCAATTTGCATTTCTTTCAACAAAATTTGCAAATGGAAATGGAAATGTGTTTCCGCATTGATCTTGCACACTTCACCAGGACTGTGTCACTGTAGACGTGATTAAACGATTATTTTTGCAACAAATGATGGGACCAGCTGTTCATAGAAGTTTTGAACTATGAAATAAACGGAATAATTGAAAACTTATCAGCTCTGATCTAATATAGAAGTTAAATATATTGGTATCTGTACAAAAAAAAAGTGTACATAACGTAGCATATCATTTGTAGAATACACAATATCAGATAAAAATAAAGAAATTTTGATATTCCTTATGCTGACATGTATTTCTATTGAAATGTCAATCATGCCTGGATAAACTGTTTCAATATTGTTATCAGAACTGTCAAATTAATACAAAATCATTTCGACTTTACATATGTCCAATCTCCATTCTCTAAACAATTTCACATGCATTCAATTTTTGTGTGAACAACTGTTAAAAGAAAATGGGGAAAATTCTAAACACGAAAGACATAAGGTTTTCTTATTCCTCTATTTTTAGTATATCTATTAAATTTTATATATTTGCAACATGATTTCTATAGTATTGAAAAGTAGCCCACTTTTTATCATTAAACCCATTTTGTATCATTAAACCCACTTTAAAGTGACTTTAATCGTACTTTTTAGAGTGGCGTGCTTGATCTATCTATATGTCTATCTATCTATCTATCTATCTATCTATCTACCTATCTATCTATCTAACTTCTATAATTTATAAACTGGTGTGGTTTCCACACTTCAGGAACTCTTAGTTTAGTTACAATAATTTAGCCTTCAGCTAGCTGGGGTTTAGGGCGTATTGTTCGGGGGAAATTTTAGTTTTTCTTATTAACATTCGGTTTGGTTCGGTTAATATTATTTGATTTGATTTCATTTTGTTTTGTTTTGCTTGGTTTTATTTGATTTTATTTGATTTTATTTTGTTTTGTTTTCTTTTGATTTGGTTTGGTTTTATTTGATTTGATTTGGGTTGATTTTGTTTGATTTGCCTCGTATATTTCATTTGGGAAAGTCTGGTTTTCTTTGGTTTGGTTCTGTTGGGGTTGGTTTGGTATGGTTTGGTTGGGATTGGTTTCGTTTGATTTAGTTTGCTTTGGTAAGATTTGATTTTGTTTGGTTTGATTTGGTTTGGTTTGATTTGGTTTAGTCATTTTCAGTTTATTTTAGTACAGATTGGTTTTGCTTGGTTTGGTTAGGTTTGGTTTGGTTTGGTTTGTTTGGTTTGGTTTGAGTAAGACTAGAACACAAGTTTAATTAACCTGATATAGGTAGTGGTGTTATGTGTATGGTATGTATATAGTGATGGTACGTACTAAGTACGGCCGGGTGAAGGTTGATTTTTGTACGTGTGTACAAAGGTTGTAAAATAAGGTTGCTTATTCTCGATGCGCTCCAATTTAAGTAAAATGTCGTCTCCTTGTCATTGATAGATAGAATTCACATATGATGTCACCTCGCCTCTATTATCAGTGACATAATATATAGATTTAAGTGCAATGTATTCAAAACAAATACAAAATATTATGAAATATTAAATAGACATGAATGGGTCGAAAAATAATCGATGACTAAAAGTTGTAGTATCTAAATTATATGTTTGAAATTAATTTGATTTTTTACGATACGAGTCGTATTTTGCAACTTTCTGAATGTGTGTGAACGCTACAATCTTCAGTATGAGTGGTTTTTAATAATTTCTCCTGATAGACGCAACAGATAGAAGTAAGATTAGTAGCAATCAAAGGCAATTACTTTTCGCCGTAAACCCCTTTCATTTCTCCATTTCAGAAATTTTCAATTGTGGTTCCTCTAAAATAGTAACCCAAGCCTATTTCTGCATACGGAAACGCTTTAATTAGTAATCAGGATTAAAAACTTTTAAAGGTAGAAAAAAAGAAGATATATTCTAAATTGTTGATCCGACATAAGGTTTATGTCCGTGTGTAGGTCTGTTAAGTCCGTGTGTAGGTAGGATTAGTGGCCGTTTGTATGTAGGTGTGTGTGAAACACGTTTTCCATGGTTGCATTCATTGAGAACATCTGGTTCAAACCAATACACCAGGACAATATGACAATATATCAATTGTCGGTATCTATATTTTCTTTTCTTTTATGTTAGTTCTTCTTCTTCTTCTTCTTCTTCTTCTTCTTCTTCTTCTTCTTCTTCTTCTTCTTCTTCTTCTTCTTCTTCTTCTTCTTTCTTCTTTCTTCTTCTTCTTCTTTATTTTTCGACAATAATCTAGCTTTTTTCTCTTTTTCTTGCAATTCTCATGAATATATTTTTTCTTTTTACATTTTGTTTTTGTTGTTCTATCAAATTAATAATTATATTCAAAATTCTTTAGTTCCCACGGGGCCACGCCATAATACCATATAACAATCTAAATTTGGGTTCGGCCCCGTTTAGTAAACAAACAAACAAACACCCAAACATACAACAAACTGAGCAATAAATAAAGTTGAGGTTGGTGTGGAAATGTGTGTGTCCTCCAAGTGTGTGTATAATATATCCTGTTACACATCTTATAATTACAAGAGCGTGATTAACTGACAATTATTACCATCAATTTCCCTCTACTGTCTATCTATCTATTTATCTATCTATCTATCTATCTATCTATCTATCTATCTATCTATCTATCTATCTATCTATCTATCTATCTATCTATCTATCTATCTATTTATATGAATCTTGTAATATTAAATACTAAACCCTTTTTCTGATTAAAAACAACTTTTTAATTTTTCGAAAATTATTTTGAAATTAAATGCTGTATTCTATTCAAAATATTATACCAAGAATAAAAAAAATTCTAGAGATTTGAATTATTTGAGAAAAAATTCTGCTGATTTTATTTGGCAGTGAACGAATTGAAGCCTGTAAAATCTCGACTGTATTTTCATTTGTTATAGTTCTTGTC
>NW_019398118.1:0-27504 GCF_000591075.1 Eurytemora carolleeae
TTTAAAATGTACAATGTACATTGTTTTTATCTGCAATTCTCATTCGCTTATAGTGGGCCAACCAATTAAAACAACCTACTCTGGTTAGGCGGGTCCAAACTACATAGCAAATTGTGATTTTTTTATATGTATTATCTCGTGCTTTGTAGTTGAATAAAAATATGAAATAATATGAAATCTATGTATCTATTCATCCATGTTTAGCTACGCTCGGTTTGAACAACGCCTGGTTTAAATAACTACTTTATTACTAAATATTTTAACTTCATTTATCAAAAACGTAAATCATATATATATAGGTGACGTGGCAGAAAAGTAAGTACGTCTTGCCGCGTCCGAGTATCCGGCTTCAGGCTCTTCATGTTGAGTCGTCTTCCGCCACACATGTATCTATTCATCTATGTATCTATTCATCTATGTATCTATTCATCTATTCATCTATTCATCTATTCATCTATTCATCTATTCATCTATGTATCTATGTATCTATTCATCTATTCATCTATTCATCTATTCATCTATTCATCTATTCATCTATTCATCTATTCATCTATTCATCTATTCATTTATTCATCTATTCATATATTCATCAATTCATCTATTCATCTATTTATCTATTCATCTATTCATCTATTCATCTATGTATATATGTATCTATTCATCTATTCATCTATCCATCTATTCATCTATTCATCTATTTATCTATTCATCTATTCTCCTATTCATCTATTCATCTATTCATCGATTCATCTATTCATCTATTCTCCTATTCATATATTCATCAATTCATCTATTCATCTATTTATCTATTTATCTATTCATCTATTCATCTATTCATCTATGTATCTATGTATCTATGTATCTATGTATCTATGTATCTATGTATCTATGTATCTATGTATCTATGTATCTATTCATCTATGTATCTATTCATCTATTTATGATAGTAAAGTAAAAGAGACTCTGTAGGTATTTAGCGTGAGATTATAAGAGTGCAAATGTTCGTGTTACAAGAGTGAAAATGACCTACGCCCAAAACCTCCCAAAATCCTTATCAATTATTTTCCACCCCCGTCCCTGGGCCATTGTACCGCCCAAGATAAGAATGCCCACTCATCCGCCCACCATTAACCCTAGTTTCTCGTTCTATCAATGACAAACCCAACATAACTCTCTGCATATGGACAATTCACAACAGATCTTAAATTTTTTTAATATCATAACTTTTAAACAGTTAAAGGGGCTGTAGACGTAATTTCAAGTAACCCTGCATGCAAAGAGGACAATGCACGATTCACAACGGTACCCCTAATATCTTTGTCTGATCAAGTATGAATTAGATATCAAAACTTTTAATTTTGAAAACTGATGATTGAAGTTTTGTTTCTCTTCAAAACTATTTAGGAATTATCAGAATTGAAATACAAGCAACATTTAGAAGAGACGATTTTTCTGCAAATCAAAATTGCCATATTGCCTGGCGGGAACCGGTTTTTGTGAGTTATTAAGCAGAAAAATATACTAACGCACGCGAAAAAATAAATTTCTTTTAAGTACATCTAATTGGGTAGCAAAATACTGACTTCAGAAAAGTAGAAATCATCAAAATCGGTTAAAATTTGAGCCAAAAAAAAAAGTTTTTAAATCCGGTTTTTGTCCCTAGATCAAACAATTTCAAAATATCGAAACGAAAACAAAGTATTCAGCGGCTTCTGACGCATCTTTCGATTTACATTTTAACATATTTTTTGGTCTTCACAAGTGACATTTTGATTTTTTCACCTTTAAAGTTTAAAGTAACTTTCGTGTGGCCATTTTAGTTTTACAGAAAAACTTATTTTCTTAAAGTATTTCAGATTCACAACACCCATCCCATAACAATATTATTTCGAAAAAAATGTAAAAATCGGCTCCCCTTAGCATATCTTGACGTTAAGGTCCCAAAACTTAACATAAAATGGATAACAACACCCGGTTCATGTTCAAGAGAAGTGGTCCAACTTAGAATAAATAGTTTCTTGTGTGCCCGGTTCATGTTCAAGAGAAGTGGTCCACCTTAGAATAAATAGTTTCTTGTGCGCCCGGTTCATGTTCAAGAGAAGTGGTCCAACTTAGAATAAATAGTTTCTTGTGTGCCCGGTTCATGTTCAAGAGAAGTGGTCCACCTTAATGTGCGCCCGGTTCATGTTCATGAGAAGTGGTCCACCTTAGTATAAGTAGTCTCTTCATTTCCTTTAACATGGTTCAGTTCAGTTCCATGTCTAAACCTCATGTTTACATTTTTTCATATTTACTTAAACATTTAAAAAATATGGTTAAAACCCCAAGCTTGCAAAGTGTCGAAAATTATTTTCAACAAATCATCATGAAATCATAGATATAGATAGAAAAATAGAGAATTAATAGATGATAGATAGAAAAATAAATATATGAATGGATAAATAGATAGATAGGTAGATAGATATATAAATGGATAAATAGATAGATAGATAGATATATAGATATATAGATAGATAGATAAATATATAGATAGATAGATAGATAGATAGATAGAAAGATAGATAGATAGATAGATAAAAAGATAAAGAGATAGATAGATAGATAGATAGATAAAATTAAGGGTGACAGTATAAGATATAAGAAGATTAAGCTAGATAAGCTGGAGAACCCATTCATGGGTAAACACCCTGGTGTACCCATTGTATATTTGACAAACAACTCTACACCCTGGTGTACACATGGTATACAGGACAAACAACTCTACACCCTGGTGTACCCATGGTATACTGGACAAACAACTTTACACACACCCTGGTGTACCCATGGTATACTGGACAAACAACTCTACACCGGGGTGTACCCATGGTATACTGGACAAACAACTTTACACACACCCTGGTGTACCCATGGTATACTGGACAAACAACTCTACACCCTGGTGTACCCATGGTATACTTGACAAACAACTCTACACCCTGGTGTACCCATGGTATACAGGACAAACAACTCTACACACACCCTGGTGTACCCATGGTATACTTGACAAACAACTTTACACACACCCTGGTGTACCCATGGTATATTTGACAAACAACTCTACACCCTGGTGTACCCATGGTATACTGGACAAACAACTTTACACCCTGGTGTACCCATGGTTTACAGGACAAACAACTCTACGCACACCCTGGTGTACCCATGGTATACTGGACAAACAAATCTACACCCTGGTGTACCCATGGTATACTGGACAAACAAATCTACACCCTGGTGTACCCATGGTATACAGGACAAACAACTCTACACACACCCTGGTGTACCCATGGTATACTGGACAAACAACTCTACACCCTGGTGTACCCATGGTATACTGGACAAACAACTTTACACACACCCTGGTGCACCCATGGTATACTGGACAAACAACTCTACACCCTGGTGTACCCATGGTATACTGGACAAACAACTCTACACACACCCTGGTGTACCCATGGTATACTTGACAAACAACTCTAGACTTTATGTTTGTGAGAATAGTTTATCCAGAGAATTATCAATATTTTCATAAGGAAATTCTTTCTTCGCTCATTTTTTTTTAAATTATAAATTTTGTAAAAACATTGTAGGTTTAAACGGATCATATTCAGCAAACACACAGCCAATCTGAAAACAACGATATCCCAGAGGAGTCTAAGAAACTTAGGTTTGCTCCTATTATTATTGAAATTTAATAATTTTTCATTTTTACTAGATATAAAATAATATATTCATAATATAATAAATACGTCCTGTCATGTGACTAGAACTCCTACCAATTGCAGTGCATTATGATTATGACGTGACTCCGTGACCACTGCAGCATTTGCTGTGCTGAATATGATCTATTTAAACCTACCATTTTTATACAACATTTTTAGATGTCGAAAGTTTATTATAATTGTTGCACACATATGGGGGGAGTCTATTTTGTAATGGTTTCTGCATATAAAGAGGAAGATTCGCTTGCACTGGCAATCTACTTTCGACAAGTAAGATATTTAAAAACCCATCATTATTCAAAACCATATATGTCAAAGATTTATAAAATATTTCATTTTTGTGAATGTAATTATTTTTAGGTTGGAAATAAATCAATGCTTGATTATTGTCGACTACGTCAGTAGAGAGAGTGGGGAAATTGAATTTGATGAATCTATAGACGCCCCGGGACAATAACCTGGGCTCCGACCTCCCCGGGTAATCCTCTTGATATTCTTAGACGCCCAGGGATTTACCCCTCCCTGAGAAATCGCCCTTTTGATCTTCCATAGAGGTCTTTAGCTCAACAAGTCTACATTGATGAGTTGAAATTAGTTTTGAACTTCAGACTCACCGGATTTTAAACCAGGACCTCTAGTTTACAGTGCACCGGACTTTAAACCAGGACCTCTAGTTTACAGTGCACCGGACTTTAAACCAGGACCTCTAGTTTACAGTGCACCGGACTTTAAACCAGGACCTCTAGTTGACATTGCACTGGACTTAAAACCAGGACCTCTAGTTTGCAGTGCACCGGACTTTAATCCAGGACCTCTAGTTTGCAGTGCACCGGACTTTAAACCAGGACCTCTAGTTTACATTGCACTGGACTTTAAACCAGGACCTCTAGTTTACAGTACACCGGACTTTAAACCAGGACCTCTAGTTTACAATACACCGGACTTTAAACCAGAACCTCTAGTTTACCGAGAAACGGACTTTAAACCAGGACCTCTATCTATCTATCTATCTATCTATCTATCTATCTATATATATAATATATATCTATCTATCTATCTATCTATCTATTCTCTATATATCTATCTATCTATCCACATATCTATCTAACTATTTGTCCACTAATATTCTATCCTTTGATTCACAATCCGCTTACCGCATATCTTAATTCGATCAAAATATTTTACATTTATCTATCTATCTTTCTATCTATCTATACAATGTCCTGGGAACGGCCTATAGGTGTGTAAGAAGGCAATTGAAGTATGTATTGACTGGTTTAAATATTTGTTTGAATAGGGGCTCAGGACCCCCCCTCCATCCCCGTACATCAATAAACATAATAAATCTGGGTATATTATCTAGAATATAAATTCGCTCTTTCACGTAGATTTAACGGTTCTGTCAACATATCAGAGAGCTGTGACTTCCGATGACAATATGACCAATTATCTATCTATAAATTTGGCTTTTTTGTATCCAATAAACGTCAAAACGGCTGAACCGATTGGGCCCAAATTTTTTTGTGGGACCTCACGGAGCCCCAGGGAAGGTTTATGAATGATCAAAATTTCAAATATTTGTCTCCATCAAAATTCGATCGTCATTAAATTTTTTAAAATTTTGAAAATCCGCGAAATTTTTTGTAAAAATCCGCGAATTATTTTTTTTTAGTTTTACGATGTACACAGAGGGAACATGTTCACAATTAATTTAGAAGATGGGCGCGAAGCGCCCTATAAGGCTAGTACATAATATTTTAGCCTTTTTTCTTAAATACTTTTTTGTTGGCATAAACATTTTGAAAAAAAAAGTATAAAATTAACACTGTGGTTAGTCCAGGGTGCTTTGATTATTAGAAATTAAAACAACAACAAAAGTGAATAAGCGAAAACATTTGGATACTACAAACATTTGTAAAAATTTAAATAATATTTGATATATTTTTTACGAAATCTTTGATAATTCTCTCAACAACTTTTTTTTGACAAAATCAGCTGATTTATAATATTTTAAAATCAAATTTCCTTATTTACGTCAAATAATAAAAATACTACAAAAATTTTTTTTTTAAATGTAATAATGGAATTTTTAGAAATATGAAAAATGTCTACTTAAAATGAGTGTTCGCAAAGATTTAAAGGGGGTATAGGCTTATAGCGAAAAATCTGCGCTTTTGATCGCTACTAATCTTAAATCTGTTGCGCCTTTATGGTGAAAATTGTTAAAAAACATTATCTTTATTTTCTGCTACTTTTTGTAAATGTTTTACACATTACTCAACTTGTTTAAATAGCATTACACTAACCAATTATGTTTGTACAAACACTGTACTGTACTTGTACTGTATAGTGCAGAGTGCACAGAGCCGGATTTAAGAGGGTATTGAACGAAACTCTGGGGGTATGCAGTTGCGTAAATTTTAATTCAAGAAATCAGAAAGCAAAAACTAAAAATTTTGGTAGAAACAAAAATATCATCAACAAAACTGCCCCCAATTAATAAACAGGGTTTCCTATACTGGATTTCATTACAATGCTTCTGTCTTAAGTTTCCGGCTCAGTAAACTGATGTTTATTATATATCCGTGGTTGAAGTGCACAGTGCTATGGACAATCTCCTTCAACAGCTGCGCAGTGAACATTATCAGAACAGCAGACCCAGTGCTCCTGGAATATTATTTTTGATATGACAACGTTTTAACCGGAACTATTTCCGTTTTTTTTTATTTTAGAGATATAATTACACTCACTTTCAAGTATAATGCTCTTGTAATATATTGGAAGTACGTTTGTACACTGAAAAAACAAATGTTTATTTCTTTCTTGTGTGTTCTGGAACAACTCATGAAATTGTACTGCAGAAATTCAAATTTTGAGACATGCTGAAAAATCCAAAATTCAAAAAGACCTGAGGACAACATCCGGTTGGACATTCTGTTTCCCCTGGTGCACACGGACCTCGTGTCAGGTGACTCGTCTCCTGCTGGATCAGCTGTACGCGCTGTACATCAGATATTTCGGAGATTTGGTTCCATTTTCTCGCAGATTTTGGCGAATCAAGTTCAAGAGAGAATACACTATAGAAGAAAACAAAGACGACTAGAATAGGTGTTTTCATCATGCTATTTAATATTTACTGATAAAAATAAACTAATTCTTATCTTTCTAGACTTAAAATATTATAAACAGATAAAGTTTCATTAGAGAAAATCTGAATAAATATTTTAAAATTGTGCAATTTTGTTTCATACACAAATTTAAAAAAAGATTAAGTCCAAAAATTTACGTTAGAATTTACAATTTAAGACAAATAAGCTTTAACATCTTAAATGTAAAACCTTAATCTATCAAAAATGTTTAATTATGAAAATTTCTCCATTGCCTCTTTTTTTTGCAAGGAATGCGCAATTCTCTTTCGCAGAGAAATTCAACAGTTTAAAGAAACTAAAACATGAATATATAAATTTAAAATGTGGTGTAAATGGACCAAACCTCATTGTGTTAATAAAATATATTTAGGACTGGGTTGACCCTCGTCAGTTCTAAACATACAATCACCATCAAAATTGATAATTTAAAAAAATGTTAAAAAACCACAAAAAAATAATAACAAAAAAGATTCCTTTAAAAAGGACAGTCAGATAGAAGAAAAGGAAACGAACTCGCTTAGATCATGATATGTTAAAAGATAATTTGGAAATATTTAATTTATATTTATACTTTAAAGAAAAGCTTTTAAGGGAACCCTTGTAATTGCCATCCTTGCATGGAGGGTCACTTGAAATTATGCCTACAGTCTCTTTAATTCACATCAAGATTTTAATATCCCTATAATCTACTACTATTGATCGAACTTTGCCGATCATTGATCTGCTTGCATCCTGTATACTATCAAACGATCAGAGTTATGATCATTCTTGCAATGTATCGTTACATTAAAATCACCGATCATAACAGTTTAATGTTGCGTGTCTTTTTATAATTTGTCTACATTAATAGATAGATAGATAGATAGATAGATAAATAGATATACAGATTGAGAGATAAAAATAGATAGATAGTTAAACATAGGTTAGATACATAGATGAATAGATAGATAGATAAATAAATAAATAGAAATAAATGCATGAAAAGTCAAGAAAAAAAAATTATATAAAATAATATAAAAGATGAATAGATAATTAGATTGTTAGTTAAAAATAGATAGATAGTCATTCAGAGGTTAAATACATAGATGGATAGATAGATAATTAGTAAAGTACAAATAGATTGAACTTGATATTAATCTATTTGGCTAAATACAAATATATATAGATTGTACTTGATATTAGTCTATATTTGGCTAAATATAAATATAAATAGATACATGAAAAGTCAGATTTAAAAAAAGGATAGATATATATGGTTAAGATACAAATATAAAATTTAGATTTATTGAATTGAACTAAAATATGTTCTATTTTAAATTTATATTTAAATCGGATGTGGATTGCTTTTTAAAGTATGTCTTTTTTTTGCACAGAATATAGATTAATAATGAAAAAGATAGATTTATGAATATTAATTTAAATTATCTATATCCAGAAAGATATGTGTACAGTTCACGATCATCAGTCTTCGAAAAAAAAGTTTATAAACAAAGGAATTGAGTTTTTGTCACAAACTCAAATTTTCCTATTCCTATAATTTTGAATCCTGGTGGTGTAAACCTGTGATATTTCAAACTTAGCTTAATTGATCTAACAAAATTCATAGTTAACAAAATTCATAGTTTGAAATATCTGAGGTTATACGACATTATTAGGTTGAAAGAATAAAGGGATTAGAAAATCTGAGTTTGCTGCAAAAACTCAATTCCTTTCAAACATTTATACCTTTTTTTTTACAAAATTACATATCCGACTTCATATCCGACATATCCGATTAAAAGGAGCAAAATTCAATTCATTATTTGTTTTTCTCCACATAGCTCTTCAAAAAGTTTGTGGAGTTATGATTGAAAACAAATAAGATTTTTTCCAAAAAAAGATAAATCATATGTTTGAATTTCAAGCCTTAGCAAAGGGAGGGTTGAAAAGGCATAAAAATAAAAATAAAAATAAAAATGTCAAACTTGATATAAAAATGGCATATCTATATAGCTATATAACTCTAGACACATAAACATGAGCATATCTATATAATAAAACAAGAAATTTGTATTTATATGTATGTTGTCCATAGCCGGCCAAACGGCTGGACCGATTGGGCTGAAAATTTTTGTGGACACTCAGGGGTGGTAAGGGGGAGTTATAGGTCAAAAAGAATTCAAATTTTTTAAAACATTTTTTTTTCCACGGGCAAAGCCGGGCTCTACAGCTAGTATAATATATATATATATAGACTACTTAATCAACATAAAGACTGTTAGACAGCTCTAGACACATAAACATTAGACATTTCGACAATTATATATAATTAAGGTATAAAGACCATGATATTCTCCAGGTGTTCATATTCTGAGTTAAATAGGTGAATACAGGGCAGTATATATCATACAATCTAACTTTTTATTTTTGAAAGTTTTTTTCCAATTTGAAATGGAAAAGTCTATTTTAACATTAAACGTTTTTACCCTTTTCCATCCCTTGATACTCAACCCTTTCCCCTTCTTATAAGGCTGTATGTAAAAAGTGTTAAAGATGTCTATAACACGTTCAGGGGTGAATAATCAATTTTTTTTTTAACTTTTGTATTGTGATATTATTCATAATGCAATAATGAAAGAGTAATTATTTTATAAATTGTGAAAAATAATATTTAAGAAAATGAGCGGTCACTGAAGGAACTGAAGACTTGAACAGGTTGTCCCCCCCCCCCTCCCTCCTCCTCTTCCCACCTGGTATCCTCCCCTTTCTCTCCCCAAGATAATCTTAGCAGTGCAACCCTAAAAATCCGCCAAAACATGAACTATCACGTGACTTTCATTCGGACCAATGGCCGATTAGTATTTAGACGCACCGGCTAGTTTGGCGCGTACCGACTGCCTATACATGTTACTACTAGCCTGGACGGTCCAAGCGAAATCTACACTAATTTTGTTTAGACTTTAGTTTGTAAACCACCTTCAAGAAGAGAGGACGTGTTAAATACGTTTTATAAGTGAAAATATGACATAAATACAGTGTTGAACAAAAAAGTTTGCTTAAAAACAGAAACAGACTGTTGTGAAAATGTTTATCTATTTATTTCTGTTCTGTGGCGCTACGGCCTGGCCTCAAAATGAAACTCCGAAAATGTCAATAGATTATTTAAATCAATATGCAGGTAAAAAGCGATCACTGAACAGAGAAATTAAAAAAAGGAGAGAATAAGAGAGACAAAAAAAAGATAGAGAAACTTGTGATGTAGTTTCAAATGACCCTATATTTTGAGAGATATACGATCAACAACGAAACCCTTATAACCTCCGTCTGAGCAACCATGAGGAAGATATCTTCGTTTTTCTAGCTGAAAAAAGATAGATCATTTTTTTTCTCTCTTTTGGTTCCACTGCAAAAATCTGCAAGATATTAATTATTTAAATGGAGAAATCGCAAAATGGATAATTAACAATTTTAGGAGAGTAAAACAGGGATAATTCTATCATTTTTCCTAGACAAATGTTTGAAGGGTTACCTTTCTAAATATGGCATTAATGGTAATCACATGGAAATACGCCAACAGTCCCTTTAATAATTGAAAACTTATTGAAGAAAAATCATAGAAAAGTTTGAATGATAATACTATAATATTGAATTCTATATGGATATGATGAAAAAGGATAGAAATAATAAATATTTTATAAATATTGAATTATAAAAAAACATTAAATGATATAATATCTTGTCTTATATATTGTAATGATATTAAGACATCTGTCAAAACTCGTAAATAAAGAAATAAAATAATAATAAAAGTTTATAGGGGGGTTGTAAAAATGGGGTGGATAGAAGAGGGGTGTATGTCATCATAAACACAGGAAGAAGAGATCTCTCCACCTTGGTATTGTTTGTGTTGATTAATATAAGCTTACGGGGGGATGGGGGTTCTTTTGCCAAGGGTTAATATTCTCTTTGAACAATTAAAACAACAACTTTCATACATCCCTGTAAGAGTGCGAAAGTTATGTATTTATAAAAAGAATATATTTCAAACAGTGTACACTGTACAGTGTACTGCCCAAAAGTTAAGAAGTCGTTGTAAACAAACGAAAAAATCGGGTTTTCACAAATGGGACAAGGCACATTTGTGGAGATCTCAATATTTTTGTTATGAATTATTATTTTAAATGATTAGTTTTACATCCTCATTTACTTTCTATTTCTTAATGTACATCTACATAAAAAAAGGAAATGCAGGAGTTTCGTACCTACAGTGTACATGGGGTACAGTGTACAGTGTACAGTGTACAGTGTACATCGACTTGTACAGTGTACATTGTACAGAGTGCGGTGTATAGTGTACATTGTACAGTGTACATTGACATTGTACAGTGCGTGTGTATAGTGTACTGTGTAAGGGGTCAGAAATGCTATGCTTCAAGATTAGGATGATAAGATTAGAGGAAGGTAGTGGCCCCCCTGGCATATTTTAGCCTACGGGCATAGTTAACCCATGGGCACTGCCCAAGGGATTTTGTAATACCAGCCAGCCATCATGTTTACACATTAGTACTACATAGTTCGAAACACCCCCGAGCGGGGAATTCAAGAGAGAATCGTTGAACGAAACTCCCGAGTTTCCTTTTTAGGATCTACGCATTTGCGTAGATTTTAATCTGAAAAATCAGAAAACAAAAAAAGTGTTAAAACCCGCACAAAATAATATTTCATAACAAAAATATTGCTATCTACAAAACTTCATGAAACCGGGTTTTCGATACTGGGTTTCATTACGATACTCTGTCTTTAGTTTCAGACTCAGATAATTTGTTTCTTATATTAAACTATTGATAGTATTTCGAATTTATGAACATTTTGATCGAAATAAAGAAATACCGATAAATTTTCGAAACATTTAGTGCACTACTTTATTTGATGTACATGAAATGTATACATATATTTAAACATTGTACACTCTTTGCAGTACTTTTTGATTGTACAATACACAGTACATTTCTTTTCTAACTGTACACTGCACACTGCTTATTCATTTAGCGTACCGTCCCATTTTGCCTGATATAGTCTGTAATTGTACTGTACTGCTTACTCTAGGTGGTTACAATTCGGCTCGGTACTTGAAATTAACCGAGGTTAACATAGTGGCTGTACAGTGTACGTACATACATGTACAGTAATCTTAAGATTAAATCTATCCAACTTTCTCTTTATTACGTATTTAAAAGATCCTAATGATAGAGCTTGTTATTTAATATATAATTTCATGCACAATGCACATATTTAACTATATTATTATTGGATTGCATCAGAAATTGCATCTAAAGAGGCCCCTAGCTTGCACTTATTGCATCAAACCAGCTGCGTTCTAAGATTTAAGAGTAAAATTAGATGGGACAAAAAAATTGTTTCTGTTAAAAATCATTGTGAAACAGGTTTTTTTCTAAGGGTTTCGAAACAATTAATACTTTATGCTTTTATCTTGATCATCACTATTATTCTAGCATTTCTAATAAATGTAAAAGATTCTTTCAAAGATTCATGAATTAAAAAAAAAAATATTTTAAGATCCTATTTTTGCCTTTTTTGTTCTTTGAGCTCTCACAACACCAAATTTGTGACCTCGTAGCTCCTTTTTCAAAACATTTTGGTCTCTTTTCAATAAAAGGAGTTGTGATTAAAAACATTTGAGATTTTAATCTTACGTGCAATTGAGTTTAGTTAACCATGACCTGTCTATATTAATGTGTCTCACTCCTGTATGCCGAGTCCATTAGCGCCTGATCCAATCAGGGTTCAGTCATGTGTTTGTTGTTTATTCTGAACCAATAGAAATTGCATGGCGGTAACATCTATCTTTCTATCTCATTATCAACTAAGACTTATGAATCCTTAAATCGGCGCTATTAGTAAATGGTAATAATTACTTCTACTGAAACTATAGTGGTTTATGTCCTTGTCCCATCTATAAACGCTTTAATCTTAGAGCTACTCGAGCAACGCAATAGGAATTCATAACCAACTCATTTTTCTCTCCGCACCCAGTACTTTTTTATGTTCTCTTGGTGGGAATTAAATTCCATTCATTTATTGTATTTCATTTATTGTTTTCTTCCATATTTTAGTCATTTATTCAACAAGAAAGAGGGATACAAATTACGCGATTAATGTTGTTTTTTAATTAATAATTAATGATTAATAATGACTTTTTTTTATCAAAATCGGGAAATAATTGTCAAACAGTAAAAAAAACTCAAAAGGTAAATGCCTTACAAATTTTGACTTTACATTTCTTTATCTATCCGTATATCTATAAACTGTACATCTGTCTGACATCTATCTATCTATCTGAAATATTTTCCTCTTGTGTCTCCCCTTTACATAAACATGTTAAAGGAAACCTATGTTTATTCTAGTATCTATCTATCTATCTATCTATCTATCTATCCTACCCTCCCATATCTCCGTGACATATGATAGAAACAAACGAGAAATATTTAACAACAGAAAAAAAAACTTTTTTTATTCGTTTTTGGTTAAATTTATTGCATTGGAATAGAGTTAAGAAAATATATCCCAGGTGCTTGTTCTAAAAACAAGTTCTGAAATGTCCCCCCACCCCTCAAAACCNCTTGTTTCAAATCATGTATCTGGTTAGCTTGTTTCAAATCATGTATCTGGTTAGCTTGTTTCAAATCATGTATCTGGTTAGCTTGTTTCAAATCATGTATCTGGTTAGCTTGTTTCAAATCATGTATCTGGTTAGCTTGTTTCAAATCATGTATCTGGTTAGCTTGTTTCAAATCATGTATCTGGTTAGCTTGTTTCAAATCATGTATCTGGTTAGCTTGTTTCAAATCATGTATCTGGTTAGCTTGTTTCAAATCATGTATCTGGTTAGCTTGTTTCAAATCATGTATCTGGTTAGCTTGTTTCAAATCATGTATCTGGTTAGCTTGTTTCAAATCATGTATCTGGTTAGCTTGTTTCAAATCATGTATCTGGTTAGCTTGTTTCAAATCATGTATCTGGTTAGCTTGTTTCAAATCATGTATCTGGTTAGCTTGTTTCAAATCATGTATCTGGTTAGCTTGTTTCAAATCATGTATCTGGTTAGCTTGTTTCAAATCATGTATCTGGTTAGCTTGTTTCAAATCATGTATCTGGTTAGCTTGTTTCAAATCATGTATCTGGTTAGCTTGTTTCAAATCATGTATCTGGTTAGCTTGTTTCAAATCATGTATCTGGTTAGCTTGTTTCAAATCATGTATCTGGTTAGCTTGTTTCAAATCATGTATCTGGTTAGCTTGTTTCAAATCATGTATCTGGTTAGCTTGTTTCAAATCATGTATCTGGTTAGCTTGTTTCAAATCATGTATCTGGTTAGCTTGTTTCAAATCATGTATCTGGTTAGCTTGTTTCAAATCATGTATCTGGTTAGCTTGTTTCAAATCATGTATCTGGTTAGCTTGTTTCAAATCATGTATCTGGTTAGCTTGTTTCAAATCATGTATCTGGTTAGCTTGTTTCAAATCATACTTGTTAGCTTGTTTCAAACAAATAAAAATGAAAAATTTAGCATATTTTTAATTGTTTTAATTTTGAATAAAATTGTTGGATTAAAAACTAGTTGTAAAAATTTGCGGTTTTGACATTTGCGATATTACTGATGAATAGGGCCTTACAGCGCATCAATATCTCTACAAAAAGAGAAACTTTGATTGAAAACATTTAAGATTTCAGTCTTAAGTGCGATTAACGTGTATTACTAATTTTAAAAAGTTGGCTTTATTTTATGATAAAAATATTAAGTTTTGATAAATTGTCTGTCTCCAATAAGTTTGGTTTAAATAAGGGGCAATCAGTCGGAAATTAGTTTTATTGGCGGTCCCTATAAACGGTAATAGAGCGATTTTAGCGACCCTCCAGGCTATTTAAGGTAGTTCTGCTTAGTCTTATACCTGGATACATCTAGTTATATTTGATATATATCTATCTATCTATCTATCTATCTATCTATAGATATGTAATATTCTTATCTATTATTGAATTGTCTATCAGTTCATACATGCAGATCTATCTATCTATCTATCTCTCTATCTCTCTATCTTTATCTATATATATGTTTTGTCTAGGAGAACGTGGTGGACAGGTTGGTGTGGGACTCCAGGGAGAGAGACAGGGAGCTCTGCCTTGTCAAGGGGAAGAACGAAGACGATTGTAATAATTATATCAGGTAAATCATAATAAGTATGATAATAATAATAATGATAATAAGTATGATAATGATAATACTAATTATATCAATGATAATAACAATGATACTAATGATAATAATGATACTAATGATAATAATGATAATGATAATGATAATGATAATGATAATGATAATGATAATGATAATGATAATGATAATGATAATGATAATGATAATGATAATGTTAATGATAATGATAATGATAATGATAATGATAATGATAATGATAATGATAATGATAATGATAATGATAATGATAATGATAATTAAATGATGGTGTAATGCTAATGATCTATCTATCTATCTATTTAGAGTGCTAGCTAAGGCTGGAGATGACCAGCTGCTGGTGTGTGGAACTAACAGCTACAAACCCCGGTGTCGCTACTACCGGGGCGCAGGGCGGAGAAACTTTGAGGCGGAGAAGTCAGGGCGGAGGCCGGGAGCTGATATGGGGCGGAGGTCGGGTTGGGAGGTTGAAAAGGAGTTTAGCGGAGTTGGATATTGTCCGTATGATCCTAAACACAACTCTACATCTATATATACAGGTTAGAATTAACCAATTCATATTCATTCAATTCACAATGGTACCCATTACACATCAGTAATAATCAGGAAGATATCATCGTTTTACTGCTTAAACGAGTTGAATTGTCACAATTTCCAACATTGACTCTGCAGCATAAAATCCGCAAGTGACTAAGCAATTTTCACCTAGAAAAATTAAGATATCTCATTCTTTTTTATCCGAATTTTTTTTAAAGATACTTTTGAGAGTCAAACATTCCACTCTATCAAATTACACCTACAGTCTCCTGAACGAGTGTGCGAAAGTGAAGGCTTACTGACTATTTAACCTGGACATTTAAATCATCGTTTTTTGGTCCTGCGCGCCTAAATTAACACCTGGCCTAATACGGGAGCTAAGCGTGCATTAAAATCCTATTTGTATATTTAGATATATACTGTATATATACAGTATATATACAGTATAAACAATACCATTCTTTCAAGGATTTTAGTGCAATTTAAAGATAGTGCAAGCAAGATTTCTACACATCCAAGATTTTTACCCATTTACCGACGGCTAAGAACCAAGGACACGAATGAGTGTGTGTGTGTGTGTGTTATAAACAACCTAATATTCTAAAGTGGACCGTTTTTCTCCCCTTGGTAAATGTATTCAGGGTTAGATAATTTTCCAAAAATATCGACGAAATTCAAAAACTATTTTGCTCAAGATTGTTTTGAGAAAATATTTGTTATAAAATGTTTTAAAAATAGTGTTACCCCTGTTTGTGGCTTGTAGGCAGCAAGCTACTTGCCTGGCCCGAAAGAGGATCCCCCTGTCCCTCAAGGTCCTGTAATCTGAAACAAAAAGAGTCTGAGGTTAAGGAACCACTAAAACGGTTGTAAAAACACCCTTTTTAACCCTCAATGTGAAGTTTGGGACAAATTTGGATCAAAATAGTTAGACGTGTTGACAGACATATAGACAGATAGTTAGACAGACAGACAGACAGATAAAGGGGTGTATTATAAAACTTTTTTTTAAACATCTGTTATTTGATCAATTGATCTACAAGTCAATTTCTCTACAGATCGATTAATTTACAGATTAATTGATCTACATAACGCTTCAACAATAGATTAATTAATCTACAGATCGATTCATTTGAAAGTCGATTAATCTACAGATCGATTGATCTATAGATCAATTTATCTAGAAATCAATTGATCGTTAAAGGGAACAATCTATAGATAAAATAACCTATAGATCAATTGACTTCCAGATCGAAAGCCCTGCATTGATTCGCTTGTTGGTAAACTGATCAATTCTTTATAATAATAAAATTAAATGAATTATCGATTGATTTATTGATTGTTTATGTGGTTGATTGATTGATTCATAAATCTATTTATTTATTGATTGATTGATTGATTGTATAGGTGGTGCGCTGTACAGTGGAACTGTATCGGATTTCTCTGGGTCTGATTCTTTGATCATCAAGGAACAAGTTAGAACCGAGCAGTACAACTTCAAACACCTAAACGGTAGGTTTATTGGTTTATGTAATCAATTTTAGAATTATAATAGAAAAATAGGTTTTACAGGGTTCCCCACAAAGCATGAGACTTCCAACTCTAACAATATAATGATGTAAAGGCTTTATTTGCAATGCATTTGTAAGGGATAAAGTTTGTAAAGGAAAAAATAAGTTAAAAGTTGCGCACTGCGCAGGGAGCAAAAAACAATAAATAAAGTTCTATCCACTAATCTATTAATATATTTATCATATCTTTATAGGCAGAAAAATAAAGTTAGATAGATAGAAAATATAGAAATAATGGCTAGATTAATAGAAAGGATAAAAAGTTATGAACACATAGATAGGATAGAATTCATAGTTAGATAGATAGACAGAAAGGATAGAAATCATGGTTAGAAAAATAGATATATTGGATAGAAATCATGGTCAGATAAATAGATAGATAGGATAGAAATCATGGTTAAATAGATAGATAGATAGATAGGATAGAAATCATGGACAGATAGATAGATTTAAGATAGAAATTGCATGGTTAGAAAGATAGAAAGGATAGAAATCATGGTTAAGTAAATAGATAGATAGATAGTATAGAAATTATGCAGATAGATAGGATAGAAATTAAGGACAGAAAGAAGATAGACAGTAAGGATAGAAATTGCATGGTTTGACAGATAGAAAGGATAGACATCATGGTTAGATGGGTAGGTATGAAAGACATTATGAAGAGATTGATAGATGGATGGATTATAAGACCGGAAAGACCTAAAGTAATAATGATAAAAAGTATAAGAGTTGGTGAGAAGGGAAGCTGAAGAAGGAACAACCTTTAACCTCAAATATGAGGAACCAAGCGCGCCTCTTCATCCAATAGATGCTAATTTTTCACACCATGCAACCAGTTAGTTTCGTTCGTTCGTTCGTTCGTTCGATCGTTCGTTCGTTCGTTCGTTCGTTCGTTCGTTCGTTCGTTTGTTNAAGTTAGTTAGTTAGTTAGTTCGTTCGTTAGTTAGTTAGTTAGTTAGTTAGTTAGTTAGTTGTCCAGGTATCCAAGTATCCTGAGTTTGATTTATTATACTTGCGAATTCTGGAGACAATTTTCTTGGCTGATTCGTAAGTTTGTCGTTTGCGGATTTGCCCCAAGGCCGGTTTAAGGTCCTGAATTCTGAGTATTATATTGTCTAGGTCCTGATTTTGTTGGATCGGCCGAGGATGAGGACTTCGTCTACTTCTTCTTCCGGGAGGAGGCTGTAGAGTTCATCAACTGTGGCAAGGTAAAAGTCAAGCATGCCGTGCCCGTCAAATTTGGGTCCAAGGAGGGTGGCTTATATCAATACTCTTCACAGAAACATCTCATAGAAATGATATTTATATTTCCAATCGAATCCTAATCCTATATCTGCAAACAATCTCTTTATCATGTTAAATATTTAGAATGTGTATTCTCGCGTTGCTCGAGTGTGTAAGAAGGACCAGGGTGGTCCTCGAAACTCTAAGAATCGATGGACCACATTTTTGAAAGCCCGGCTTAACTGTTCAATACCGGGCATCTTCCCATTCTACTTTAATGAGATTCAGTCTGTTTACCAGGTAATTATTATTATTATTATTATTATAGACCGTGTGTTTGGAGTGTTCAACACCCCTGACAATGCTATCTCTGGAAGTGCAATCTGTAGTTTTAATATGGAGGATATTCACAAGGTAGTTAATTGATTTATTTATTTATTTATTGGTTGATTGAGAGATTGCAGAGATTTGATTGAGTTTGTCAAATTTAATAAAAAAATTGAATTTTGAAAAACTTTGTTCCAAAATATTTTTTTGTGTGTTCAGGCGTTTGCTGGTGATTTCAAGGTACAGAATGACCCTAACTCCAACTGGCTGCCGGTCAATCGTCCTGATAAGCCTGGAACCTGTAGGAACAGTTCAGAGGACCTCACAGAGGAACATCTCAACTTTCTCAAGGATAATGTGCTTATGGATGCCGCTGTACCGTCAGCATACAATCTCCCGCATTTTGTAAAGACAAGTCCTCACGAGCGACTTACGTCGATTGCGGTCGACCCAAAGGTTCTGACCGCAGATGGTCGGAAAGTTGACGTTCTTTTTGTTGGCACAACCCGGGGTAGGATTCTCAAAATGGCGACTTTCGATAATGGCGGAATTCCTCAAACAAACTTGATAGAAGATCTTCAGCTGTTTCCCTATCACGTGGCTGTGAACAACCTTCTCATAGTTCTAGCACGGAACGGATCAGAAAATGGCGGACAAATTCAAAATGGCGCCAATCTGGTGGCTTTGAGTGATCATGAGGTGAAGAGTGTTCCTATGCATAGATGTGGGGCTCAGACCATACAAAACTGTGCAGCTTGTGTTGCTTTACAGGTATAGGAGATTTAATTCTGATATTTTAATAATTAATCTTACTGTTTATTCTTATTTTCTTATAATAGATTGATTAATTGATTAATTGATATTCAGGATCCCTATTGCGCGTGGAGCGTAGAGGATGAGGCGTGTACTGAGCACGCCGGAAGCGCGCAGGATACAAGCACGCTACTCCAGCAGGTCAGCACAGGCGCTCACCCTGGCTGCCCCAACAGCAAAACTGTCGGTTAGTTTTTATTGATACTTTGAGTAATAACTCATTCTAGGGACCTTTCCTGGGACTTGCATTTATAGAGTGGCATGTCTAATTCACAACAGTGCCCTTTAAACCTTTGTTAATCAAGAATAAATTTGAGATAGCCAAGTTTTCCTAGCGTAAAATTGACTATTTAGAATTGTGGTTTCTTGATTTATGCTGCACATAGACAATATATGTCAGAAATCAACTTTTTAAGATTTAAAACAGTAACAGTTGAGTAAGAAAAGGAACGGTTTACCCTATTATTATTGGGGGTAATAAGAAGTCTAAATAGGTTCTAAAATAATTGCATTTTTCTAATTATATATTCAATATTCAACCCTGGGGCAGTGTATTAAAGGATTTAAACTGGGCAATTTCTTATTATTTATCTATACATTTAATTAACTTTAATTGTTCTATTTTACTAAGGGCAACCTATCTAGCCAATCCATCTACCTATCTATCGATCTATCTATCTATCATCTATCATCTATCTATCTGTCATCTATCTATCTATAATCCATCTATCTGTCTATCTATCTACCTATTATATATCTATGTAACCATCTATCTATCTATCTTTCTATCTTATATCTATCCACTTAGCATTATCTATGTAACCATCTATCAATCTATCTATCTTTCTATCATATATCTATCTACTTATAATATATCTATGTAACCATATATCTATCTATCTTTCTACAGGGTGTCCCACGAAACATGACAATTGGTGAATAGTTTTGAATGTCTTCTTCAATATGCTGTATTAGATATTAAAGACTTTTTGTATCGTTCATTTTGTTTAGAAAATTTTTTATTCAAATATATTTTACGTTGAAATTAATTTTACTTTAAGATGACTCCCATACAATATTTTTATTATTAACATATTTTGGAAGAAGACATTTTAAACCATTCACCAACTGTCATGTTTCGCGGGACACCCTGTATCTTATATCTATTCACCAACTGTCATGTTTCGCGGGACATCCTGTATCTTATATCTATCTAGAAGGATTAAGAGTTTCCAACACAGTTTATGAAACAATCACATTCTTTGACGAGGAACCCTACTCTCATCCTAGAGAAAGTAAGAATATTATATCTTTTTTATCAGTGTCTTCATCATCTCTTAATCATTATTGGCTTCATTATTGTCTTCATTTTTCATCATTTTTCTTCATTTTCCTCATTTTTCCTAATATTTCTTGATTATTCCTAATTTTTCTTCATTTTTCTAATTTTTTTCTAATTTTTCTTCATTTTTCCTCATTTTTCCACATTTTTCCTAATTTTTCTTCTTTTTTCCCTATTTTTCCTCTTTTTTTCTAATTTTTCTTCATTTTTCCTAATTTTTCTTCATTTTCTTCATTTTTTATTTTTTCTCCATATTTTTTTCACTTTAAATATCATTATTTTAATCATCAAAGTTATTATTTCTATCATCATTCAAACTTTTATTACAACGATCATTATTATCAAAGCTTCTATTACTATCACTATTATTAATACTGTCATTATTTTTATCATTCTTTTTATTAAAATAATAACATTTTCAATTGACATTATTATTATCATCATTTTTTTAACATTATTATCATTTTTATCGTTATTATCATTATTATTATAATCATTGTTTTTTAGGACCGTATATAAGCCACAACAGCTTCTACTCGCCACAGACCTTTGCTATCGGCGTAATATTCGCCGCATTGGCCGCCCTGCTGGTTGGGGCAGGGGCCGGTCATCTTGTGACCCGGCGATACATTGAACAGCATTCTTATCTCAAGTGTGGACATGCTTACCTGGAGGCACAAGCTATGGACAGGTAGTTCATTGATTCATTGATTAATCGATTAATTGGTTGCTAGTTCTAATGATTGAATGATTCACTTGTTGATTGACTGATTTGTTTTTTACTGGATTGAATACTTCATTGATCAATCTAATGAATGATAAATAGATTGATTGATAGATCGATCTCCTACGTTATTTATTGATCAAATAATTGGATGTTTTTTACTCAATCGTTTGCTCGATTTATTGATCTAATGAATGACAGGTATAATAGTTGATAAATTGATTGGTTTACTACTTGATCAACTGCATGCTTGATTACTTGATCTTATGAATTCTGAATTGATTGATTCGTTGGTTGACTGAATGATCAACTGCATGCCTGATTAGTTGATCTTATGAATTCTGAATTGATTGATTCGTTGGTTGACTGAATGATCAACTGCATGCCTGATTAGTTGATCTTATGAATTCTGAATTGATTGATTGATTGTTTGGTTGTTTACTGGATTTGATAATTGAAAAATCAATTTAAATCGAATTTTATTTCAGAACTAGAAAGGAGGAAACCAGCCATTACACTGAACCAAACTTTATCCCGACCCCCTCCCTCCCTCCCTTCTCCTCCTCCTCATCATCCTCCTCCTCCTCCTCCACCACCTCAAGCACCTCCCCCTTGACCCCGACCTCGACGACCCAGAACAACCTGTTGGTCAACATACCGGAGAAGAATAAAACGGAAAAACAGAATATCTCAATCACTACCAACATGCCTCTCAACAAGCCACAAAAAATCTATATTTGAAAACAAAAAGTTAAAAACTTTTTTTTAAAGAAAATTCACTCAGTTTAAGAAATCTGAATAGGTGTGGGGGGGGGATGGGAGAACAGACCAGTGATGCAATGTTTTTTAAATTGAAAAAGTACAAATATTTTGAAAAAATGTGTATTAGCAATCTCATTGAACGTTTACAGAGCTGCACTATAAACATTTGTTGTAAATTTTAAAGGCCCCAAAAAAATCATTTTACAACTAGAATGTAAATCAATCCATAATAATAAAAATCAAACCAAATCAAAATAAAATTAATTATTGAAACTTTTGCAAATCGTTAAATTTAATATTGAATTTGATCCAATCTCCCCTCCCCCTCCTTGTGAACACCCTCCCCTCCCCCTGAGATGGTGTATATAAGGTTTAGTTATTCAATAGGAAGACGGTGGTAGCCTATTAATAGGAGCACGGAATATAGTTTACAATATTAGTTTAGACACACTTCAGGTTAGTTTCAAGATTAGATAATATTTATCTATCTATCTATGTGTCTGTCTATCTATCTATCTATATATCTATCTATCTATCAATTTATTCATCCTTTTATCTTTTTATTTATTAACTTCTTATTATCTATTTTTCTTATTTAAATAACTATTAATCTATCTATCCATCTATGCATCTATTTATATATCTATCCAACTATCTTTCTATCTATTTATGTCCATCAATGTATATACACCTCTCCCCCCCTTGCTATCTATTTGTCAATTTAAAACTGCCTATTTTTTTCTCATCTATCTTTCTTTATATCTATCTAATCTATCTATTTGTATATCAGTCCATCTATCTATCTATCTATCTATCTATCTATATATCTATCTATCTATCTATCTATCTATCTATCTATCTATCTATAATGGCATTTGAATAAAATATTTCTGTATTCTTTAATTTGACGACTTTAATCATGTCTGCAATCCATGTGATTATATCAAAGGTATTGATAAATAAAATGTTCATGTTTAACTCTTTTACCGAGAATTTCTTTATCCCCCAGTAATATCCATTTTCTTTAAAAATCGGAATATTTTAATTTAAA
The DNA here is from genome assembly GCF_000591075.1 of Eurytemora carolleeae. NCBI lineage: Eukaryota > Metazoa > Arthropoda > Copepoda > Calanoida > Temoridae > Eurytemora > Eurytemora carolleeae. The sequence goes on from NW_019398118.1 coordinate 23,507, forward strand.
AATAATAATGTAAGAAGCCAAAACCTTCGATGTCATAAAGAAGAAAAATTAATTTTACAAATATTTCACCAAAAAACTGAAAGATGTTGAAAAACAAATATTCTTACAATGGCAGAATATTAACAAGAAGATAAGTATGGGCAGATAAGTAGAAATCAAGAAAAACCTTTTCAACAAATTTTTGCCTATCTATCTGTATAATAAAGCTCTTGGCTCATATCTTTCTATATAATAAAACAAGACATTTGTATATATATATGATGCATATAGCCGGCCAAACGGCTAGACCGAGTGGGCTGAATTTTTTGTGGAAACTCATGGGTGGCCCTGGGGGTGTTAAAGGCTAAAAAATCCGAATTTTTTTCCAAAATAAAAAAAATTTCCACGGGCAACGCCGGGCCCTTCAGCTAGTATGTATGTATGTATTATTATTATTATTATTATTATTATTATTATTATTATTATCAATTATTAATCAATTCTGATGATTATCTGTTTACTGTTAAATGTTGTTTGTGTTTTGTGAAATAAATAAGTTAAGAATTTATTTTTGTTTCACTGAGAATTTTCGAGGAAACTTTAATAAACATCTAAACTGCCAAGTAATCATAATAAGAATATAAAATTATAAAACATAAATAAGTTTAGAAACATGATATGGACTGGAGTAAGCAACACTTAAACACTTTATTGAATGCGAACAAATTTTGAATCTTTTAAAGTTTGAAATTTTTTGTTTCTTTAATTTTTATTGATCTTGTTTAATGCATTTATTCGACTAACCAATAAAGCCCAAAGCTGAAAACTTTTGAATTGTGGATATCGAGGATGAATGCTTGATACCCATCTTTTCATTAATTTTACATCAATTATCAGAAACGTATCTAAAATTCAACCAATCAGAGTTTCGATAGTAGAAACCAAACAGAAAATCAGAACCCTTGACATTTTGCACACTATTAGTGAGAGAACTCTCAATGGTCGGAATCCAGCAGGGTTATCGAAAAGAAAGTATTAAGAAGAAAATCAGAAGTGTCTACAGTGGATATTGAGATTAAGCAATCGGGATTAGGGGTATCAAATACAAGAGTTTAAGCTCTGAGCTGAAAACTTTAGAATGGGATATCCTTAATCCCGATAGGTAAATTGATCTGGAGATTAATAACATATTTCATATTTTTTCATATTTTTATTCAACTACAAAGCACGAGATAATACAAATAAAAAATCACAATTTACTATGTAGTTTGGACCCGCCTAACCAGAGTAGGTTGTTTTAATTGGTTGGCCCACTATAAACGAATGAGAATTGCAGATAAAAACAATGTACATTGTACATTTTAAACATAAGAATGATAATAAATCAGGTAAAAGGTAAGGAGGAGGTGAGGGAGTATAAAGAAAAGGGAGGATACTCAGCGTAAGGGTTGGAACAGAGGGTAACATAAGTTATTAGAATCATGTTTATGAACTACAGGGTGAAGAAGATAGTAAAGACTAAGTTTATCCACATGATACACAGTTTTTTTTTTTACAGATATAATTTGCATAACNTTTAAGTTTACTCACTGTTTCAAGAATAATTTCTGGTGTAATATTTGCAAACACAAAATTTTCCTTGGATGGCTCCTTCAGATATGTTTCAAAATTAACATTAGAATCCGGAATATAACTAGACAATCTGGGTCCAATGTTCACAAAAAAGTCATTAAAACCCTCTGCTATTTCAGCAGATCCCACAAAACTTTTTTCATCATCAGTGAAAATATCAGGAACTGAATGACTTTTTTTCTTAGAAGATATAATAGAGTTCAGTAAAGACCAGGTCTTTTTGATGTCTTTTGAGTATTCTGTAAATTTTGAAGAAAAATAACTAGTCTTGGCCTTTTTTATTGTTGTGCGATAAACAGAATTATATTTTCTAAAAGTTTCTATATTGTTTGTAGTTGGATTCAGGATTTTTTTCTTAAATAATTTTTCTTTTTGTTTTCTTGACATTAGCAAGGCGGACGTGAACAAGCAACAAGAGGAGAACAAGCATTATTTAATCTGGATATTAAGAAAAAGAGGAGATCAAGCATTGATCTCGATATCCACCATTCTAAAGTTTTCAGCTCAGTTCATCTAATCTAATTTTAAGATCCATGTTTTTATATCAGCTCATGCAACATAATCTAAACAAATTTTTGGACTTTTAGCACAATTTAAAGAATATTTCAAAGACTGCGACAGAATGCGACGGGGTATTCAAATTGAAGAATTGCATATTTTAAAGCCAAACTTTTCCTATGTTTTCAGCGGTGTCTATACCCGCATCTAGTGGTTGCAGAGCAGTGAAGTATATCAGGCGGAATTCAACCAAATAGTTTCACAAAATAAGTTTTTAAATCGTTCTACCAGAACACGTGGTTCCACCTGCAACCCNCTCCCTCCTCGGAAATATACTTGTGATGACGCATTAATATGGGTTAAAGATCTACGGGGTTATGACTCACAAAAGTGCTGTGAAATTACTATTTTTATCGAGATTTTAGTTTAGGAAGGAATTCAGTCTTTTCAACAAGCTCAAATTTTCTAGCCCTTATATCTTTGTAACCTGATGGTGTAAACCTTTGATATTTCAAACTTAAATTATTTGGTCTGATAGAGTCCATAGTTTGAAAAATCTAAGGTCTACGCCATCAGGTTGCAAAGATATAGGAAATAGAAAGCCATCATTTGCTGCATAATCAAGCAGTTCCTTTAAAAAAAAAAAAATTTTCTGAACATTTGCTTTTCTAACAATATTAACCTTGAGAAAATATATTCTTGAATCTTTATGACAGAAACAATCTTTAGAACTGACGAGGGTCAACCCAAACCTAAATATATTTTCAATAAAATGTGGAACTAACATCTACTTTGTTAAGTCTATGAGGTTTGGTCCATCATCTTCAAACAATTTTAAAGAAATATTAAAAAAATGATCGTTATTTCTTTATATTTAATCTTTGGACGGAACATAGCAGAGTCTAATGAGAGCAAAATTTTATAATACTAAGTTTTGAAATGCTGCAACCATATGAGATGTTTGTGAAATGCTGCAACCATAAATATGTTTGTGAAATGCTGCAACCATAAATATGTTTGTGACGTGACCAAATAATCAACAAAATTTAGGTGGTCCTTAAAGTGTCATTTTTTAAAATTCATTTAAAATAATATTAATAAACTAGGCTTTTAGGGCGTTTCGCGCCCATTTTCTATTTCAATTGGAACATGTTCTTTTTGTGTATATCATGTAAAACAAAAATGAACAAAAATTTCGCGAATATTATAAAAAAAATTCGTGGATTTTCAAATTTTCAAAAATCGAATTTTGTTAGAGGTAAATTTTTGAAAATTCGATCATCCATCCGTTCCCTGGGGTCACGCGAGATCCCATACAAAATAGATAACGTTTAAAATACGACCTCACAAGGCCCACGGGTCGAGAGATCTGAGGTTTTTACTATAAAAAAAAATATTGGAACTAGGCCGACTTTAAAGTGTTGCCAGGCTTTAGTTTTGCCATCCCAAATGTATTTTTTGTAGCCTTGAATATGAAGATTTGACTTCTATCTTCAATTATGTAGTATTTGATAAAGATATTGAGCTCTTGTCACAAACTCTTATTTGTAATCCTTGTATCAGTACAACCTGATGTTCTAGACCTTTCTAATTTCAAACTGAATTCTGTCAGATCAAATAATAAAAGTTTAAATAATCGAAGAGTATACACCGTTAGGTTGAAATTTCAGTTTGTGGCAAAAACTCAATTTCTTTCTGAAAATTTTTTCGAACCATAGAATGTGGATATCTTTCACAGCATGCGCGGTCTGAGTGGAATTGATAAATTGAGTCATTATACAGCTCTGGTTTCTGTAAATTGAGTCATAATACAGCTCTGGTTTCTGTAAATTGAGTCATAATACAGCTCTGGTTTCTGTAAATTGAGTCATAATACAGCTCTGGTTTCT
>NW_019398118.1:28062-30809 GCF_000591075.1 Eurytemora carolleeae
TCGGGGGGTTATTGATTTAAATATGTTTATATTCTAAACCCCACTTTCCAACCATTTTTATCGAAATAAATGATATGAAATTATGTAGGTATAGGTAGGTAAGGGTATAATTTGGCCAGAAAATAACAATGATATTTAATTTTAAGAAAACAAAGAATTTACAAAATTTATAATTTGACTTTGAGTTTAAACAAACATTTGACTTTGAGTAAAAAAAAACATCCTCACCTATTAGTTCCTGCAGACCTATTGCATAATACTCAGGTCCTTGTTTAAATTCAAAGCATGTGGTATGAAAAGTATTCTATCGATAAAAAACTTCTTTATTTCTAGAATTTGTTTGAAAATTATTTACCTCTCCCCTCAAAAACATATCCATCATATTTTGTTCATCAAACTTGAAAAAATTAAATTTCTGAAAAATTAAATGAATGTCATATTTTTTCTTTCCTCAGGTGGAACCTTGAAGTTTGAACACATGTTTCTCTTTTGTTAATCAAAACATAAAAATTTCAAAATTACCTCCCCCCCCTCAGCCCTTCTACGCTCTACATCCCCTCTATCCCACTATGGTTCTAAAATGGGGGCCTTAATAGGAAAATAATATTAAGTAATGACAAATTCATATTCATAGGGATATCTCTAAAATGATGAGCGCTCGGCTGTTTAGAGTAATTATCCATATATATAAAGTTGTAATCTCTGTTTGTCTGTCTGCTTGTTTGTCCGATCATAACTCATGAACCTCTTGACCCATTTTTATCAAATTTTGATTGAAGAACTCGGGAGAACCACAGGAATGTTCTGAGCTTGGTCTAAGAGTCTAATTTAAGTGGATTGACTTTAATAACAAAAATTTATTTTCTCAGTAAAATCGACCAAGTGACCATATATTAGTAACCCCTGGGCAACACTGAGTGTTCCCATGATAGTATAATACATAATAGTTTGAGAACCCACCTTTGCCTGGAAAAAAAGTTTTCCCTTTACAACATAGAAGTATTAAACTTAAAAACATTTCAAATACATCGGTCAAGGTGTGTCCATGAGTTTTGATCGGACACACAAACCAACAAACAGACAAACGGAGATTACTACTTTATCTATGTATTGATTATATATATGTTCATATCTATAATTGACCCAATTATTTGGACAAATGATTGAATTTGAAGGAGGAAGTCTAGCCCCAAGTAGAAACATCCAATTGTATTGATTTTAATCTAAAAGGGACTGTTCTCTCAATTTTATCTCAAAAGGTACTGTAAAGGTAATTTTAAGTGGCTTTACATGCAAAGATGTCAATGCCAGATTCACAACAGTACCCTTAAAAGCTTTGTCTGATCAAATATAAATTAGATATTAATGTTTATAATTTTAAACCTAAAAGAACGAAACTTTCTCCTATATTATTAAACAGAAAAGGGTTTCAAGGGTACTGTTGTGAATAGGGCTGTTCCATCTTTGCGTGAAGGATCACTTGGAATATGAAAAAATTTAGAAAATTTTTCCTTTTGAGAAACACAACGATTTCTATCTCTAAATACCGTCTAAGTTTGAAGGATCGGTATTTACGAAAGGTTATAATAGAAATCGGAAACAGATTTAAATTGATTTTTTCAGGAATTGAGTCTTTGTTACAATTTCTGATTTCCTAATTCCTCCAGTTCTGAAAGCCAATGTCGTAGACCTTAGATATTTCAAACTATAAATTCTGTTGTATTTAACAAATAATTTAAGTTTAAAATATCAAAGGTTTACATCATAAGGTTGCAAAAGTTAAAGGCTTTAGAAAATCAGAGTTTGTGGCAAGGCAAAGCCTTCTGTGATCGTAACCGGCCCGTACACTTAGGTCATAATCCTTTGTGGGTATTTGGGTAACCCTGTTTATACTTGTATGTATATACTTAAATATATGTCACTGTGATCTTGCAAGACTACATTTGTTAAGTTAAACGTACTGGGTCGACTCAACACTGGTTAGCCTGACTGGACAGTACGACTGGATGCATATACAGCACCTGTTGTACCGACACGAATCATGCAGGTATTAGAATGGGGTGATGTATATATATTTTAGAAGTACAGGTGTACGGAAGAAGAGGAAGATGAAATAGGTCTTCTCTAGTTCCAGAATCCGACACTACTGACTTTCTGGTATTTTCATCCTCTACGCAATATCATCCTTTGGTAGAAACCCTGCAATTAATATATGTTGTTGGAAACCCTGCAATTAATATATGTTGTTGGAAACCCTGCAATTAATATATGTTGTTGGAAACCCTGGAGAAGTAATTATTATCCCATCCCTTGTAATTGTGTGAAACCATTTATCCTTTCTGATATTGCATCCTTTCTGATGTACCCAGGGAGAAAGGAATAGAGGGAGATATAACTGACGCGGCCCGCCCATCCATATGATTATGCATGCTTTGCAGACGGTACTCTGTTTGTATATGAAATATTCAGAATAGGTTATTGTATACGTGGTAATTGTACATCAGACAAATATTTCTTATTCAAATGGAGTACCGTCTGCAAAGCATGTATAATCATATGGTAGGGCGGGCCGCGTCAGTTGTATCTCCCTTCTATTCCTTACTCCCTGGATTTATCCTTGTAAACTAAGTGGTTTTTACCGCCCGGAAATTGTTGAAATATCTAGTAGCTTTGTTAAGGGTTAAACTGTATTTAGTGGGAGGGGGGGGGGGCAAAGAAATGCTCGGGAAATTGCTTTGTTAAAATTA
>NW_019398118.1:31217-35155 GCF_000591075.1 Eurytemora carolleeae
ATCTCTATGTTTTGTGTCTATTATCTCAATGTTTTGTATCTATTATCTCTATGTTTTGTGTCTATTATCTCTATGTTTTGTATCTATTATCTCTATGTTTTGTGTCTATTATCTCTTTGTTTTGTGTCTATTATCTCTATTTTTTGTATCTGTTTAAACAGATGATCTACATGAAAGGTTAACTAAACAGTGTATAAATGTTTACATTTCTATCCTTGTTTACATTTTCATGTTTACATTTACAATCAGTATCCTCACCCACTCTTTAACACACTTTTAAGTAAACATTTATGTTAATAATTTAAGGATTAGATCTAAAGTAACCCTCCATCCAAAAAAGGCAATGTCCGTTTCACAATACTGCACCTTTGAAACCTTTATCTGATCAATAATGTGGAAGATATTGTCGTTTCTCGAGCTTAGAAAGTATTTAATTCCGATAATTCCAATATTCGGAAATCACTTTTGAAGAGAAACCCCAATTAAATATAAACAGTTTTTTTAAATCAAAAACATGGATATCAAAGGCAACACCTGACCAGTCAAAGCTTGTAAGGATACCAATTATAAATCGGGCATCGCCATGTTTGTATGGAGGGTCACTTGAAATTATGCTTTCAGTCCTTGTAATGAATAGAGAGACATAGATAAAGACTAAATGAGGACGTTCAACTCTTTTAAACTAACAATTAAAAAATTACGTTTCTGTCATAAGAATAATCTTTTAATGGTATATCAGATAATTTCGCAAAAAAAGGATATAGCTGGAGGGAAGGGAGTCATGAATATAAGGAAACAGACAGAAACAGACAGAAACAGACAGTCCACGTGCAGGATTTAACGGTTCTGTCAATATATCAGAAAGCTGTGGCTTTCGATCACAATTTGAACCATTATACATAATATTTTAGCCCTTTTTCTTAAAAACTTTTATGTCAGCATACAAATTTTGAATGAAAAAGTATAAAATAAACAAATCCGTAAGTTTAAAGATTCTTGAATTATTGACCAAAACACGTTTGATTTCAAATAAATGAAACCGAATACTTCTCACTCTGGTTAGTCCGGGGTGAGTCTCATCCTTGGTGGGTAACCCTGCATGTTCTTAAAGTTTTTCCACTTTAAACAATGTTAACTCTGAAAGAAGAAAAAGAAGAAAAATAACGTAACTAATGTAAATGTTTAAAAATGTTACAATTTTTCAACCAGTGACTAAAATCAACGCATGAATGTTTATTTATCATGACTCGCCACTAACTTTGTACATTTCAATAAAAGAATACACCATGAATGAAATCGAAATGAAAGTTCCGATATGGTTGAAAAATTGTTTTTAAAATATAAAATTGTTTAAATTTAAATCTAGTCGGTCTGGGGAGAATTTTGTTGAAATAAAAGTTTAAATTGTTTGGATTAGAAAATTTGTATTGCACAACGCTGTATATCCTGTATCCCCTGTATCCCCTGTATCCCTATATATCCTATATCCCCTGTATCCCCTGTATCCTCTATATCTCCTGTATCTCCTGTATCCCCTGTATCCCCTGTATCCCCTATATCCCCTGTATCCCCAGTATCCCTTGTATCCTCTATATCTCCTGTTTCTCCTGTATTCCCTGTATTTCTATCAGTATCCATATGTTTTTCTCTCTTTAAAGGTTAAGCACTTTAATATCCCCCTTCAAGTCATTCATCAAATCTTCAATCCATCCTTCCATCTATACATTTGTTCATCCTTCCATCCATCCATCCATCCATTTATTCATCCTTCCATCCATCCATCCATCCATTTACTCATCCTTTCAGCCATTCATCGTTCCTTCCTCCTCTCATCCTTTCATTCATCAATTCATTTATCATTTCATCTACCCATCTATTCATGCAATGGAAAGCACTGCGGAAGCAGTGACGAGGAAAAAAATGGGTTTATGAGTAATCAATTATGCGAAATAGTTGCTGTTAATTTTTCTAACAACTAGATGTGAAACTTACCATTCACCTCTGCCCCTTTAGTAAAAGTAAATTCAATCTACATGAAGCATAAAGTCTGACCGCGTCAACCTTGTAGCACCGGCTAATTCTGTCCAAAGACCTAGGTACAGTACAAACTGGGACCACTGGGATAAAGGGCCAACTTTTTTTTTATCAAAGTTTGAAAGGGTACCCTTGTGAGTTGGAGAAGAAACTCCAAAAATTGAGGATCAATTTGAAATTTGACATTTGAAATGAATTCAAAAGTTTTTGCCACGGAATAAATTCTTCAAACCTCTGTATCATTACAACCTTTGATATTTCAAATTTAAACTATTGTAAGCGCAGAATTCATAGTTTAAAATATAAAAGGTCTACGCCATTGTTTTGCACAGATATGGAGATAAGAATATCAGAGTTGGTGGCAAAAACTCAATTCCTTTTCCTTTCTCTTATAATTCCAAGCCTTGAATTTCATTTTCATAGGCGTTATTGAACACTTGTATCTTGCACTGTTAAACTTCCTAAATATCTTACTACATTCGGTACACGCTACTCCCGTATGCCAAGTCCATTAGCGTCTGTCCAATCAGGGTTTAGTCATGTGTTTGTTGTCTATTCTGAACCAATAGAAATAGTATGGCGGTAACATCTATCTTTCAATCTATCTCATCATCCAAATTATGAATCCTTCAATCGGCGCTATCAGTAAATGGAAATATTTACTTCTACAGAAACTAAAGTGACGCATTACACATTGAAGTTTAAAGCGAAGTTTTCGGTATATTTTCTTCTAGTTGCAATTATTCGTGAAATTTCACAAGATTCAATTGTTTGACACTTCTATATTAACTTTTGTTCGAAATTAGAGAAATTTAAAAACCGTGAAATATTCAGTTCATAATTTTGAGCAAAATGTTTTTATTTTCAAAATACTTGAGCGCTAGTTCGATATAAATCACAAATTATGAGAATTTCTTCGAACAGTGCAGTTGTTTGATAAAACGTTTAATAATTCATTTTGGAAATCTCTGAGCTTTTCTACTTTTATCAAACTCCCCCTCCTCCCCTCCCTTCCGTAACTCTCCCCCCTCTTTATCCTTTCTTCTATCTTGAACAATAATGCATATATTACAAAACCTCGCTTTTATGAGAGGTAAAAGATATTTTCATTTTCCAGTTATTCTTTTTCAATTTAAGCTCTTTACATACATATTTTTGTTTAAAGAAAAACCCTTTTTCATTTTGTTTTCATTTTATTTATCCTTTTTAACTTTAACCGTGTCCGAATTTAATAAATTTAAGTGGAACCAACAAAATTTGAGCTCAAATTCTTTAAATTCGGCCTCAAGATTTCTTAGTTTTAACACTAACATTTAAAAATATCTCTTTTTTTGGTTTTTCTAATCTCCTAGTCCACATTTGTCATAGAACAAGAAAACTCTGGAATAGGAAGACGACTTTTAGACCCAAGATTGAAGGCATGGCAAGGGCAGCCGGGCCGTAGTACATTTGAATATCCGAGACGGGTCAACCTTTCTGGTCTCAGTTTGTACTGTATCGCCCGGACATTGGGTAAATAAAGCAGACACTAGTCGGTGCAACAAGGTTGACGCGGTCAGAGGTGCGTGATGGTCACTCACTGCCCTGTTAGTTTTTAAAAAGGATATGTAATTAAAAGGATTGAACAAATGTTTGCTAATTGCGCAAACAATTGAAGATTGTTTGCTTATTGAAAACATTTTTTTGACAATTAAGCATTACATTGCTTAACAAAATGTTTGCTGAATAGTCCAATTTAAAAACAGACCTATTGCACTGAATAAGTAATTTTATAAATGACAAGTAAAAATAAATAATATATCTTTGCTTAATTATTTTTTAAATTCAATTTAATTCTAAAACTAGTTTTCATTTTAGATCAAAAACTATGTTCACAAGCACTTTATTTCCTCCGCCCCCCCCCC
>NW_019398118.1:35189-43525 GCF_000591075.1 Eurytemora carolleeae
GATCAAGAGTATAATTTAGTTTCCCCCCTCTTCTCCGTATTAGAACTATTCCATTTTATAAACCTATCCTATCTTAGAAAGGGTTTATTTATGCGGCGTACCGTTCCGTTTTGCCTTAAATAGTCTGTATTTGAGGTGTACACTGTACTTTATATTTTAGAAGGCGTACAGTCCCCTTTTTCCTTAAACTGTACACTTTTGAACTGTACACTGTGCTTTATATCTATAAATGTCTGATAAAAAGGTATTTCTATTTTATATTTAACAAATCCCAATACAAAATTTCGACTTTTCTTTTTACTCCTTTCTTGTCGTTTTAAATGAAAGTATAAAAAGAAAACAGATCTGCAATTGTTTAAAGATAGACTAAAGCGTGATTAATTCAAATATAAGAAATCGAATGGATATAGTCCAGGGGGGGCGACTTGTAGATGTTCTTTCTACATTCTAAACCCATTAATCCAGGTTATATTAGATCAGGTTAGGATAAATATAATATATATATTACTCAATCTTATATCTGGGAATGAAAGCTTTAGAGCCCCCCCCCCCATAACCCAACCTTCTGTGGGTTAATTTGAGCATTCAAAGACTGCTTTCTATCCAATTTTTGACCAATTACCGTCAAATTTTGCACTATTAGTGAAAACCTAATTTTCTTGGTTTCTACAGAAGATTAGGATAGCGTAAGTAAAGGAAAGAATGAAACGTGTGTACACAAGTCATCTACAGCAGTGTACATCAGTGTACAAGCATACAGTGTACAGTGTACGGGGTCAGAAATTATTCAAACACTCAGATAAATATTCTATAACTTTAACTTAAAATTAATAAATAGCAAACTTTTTTCACAAAAGTTTTTGACAATATAGAATAGATAGATAAAATAGATAGATAGAATAGATATATAGAATAGATAGATAAAATAGATAGATAGAATAGACATATAAAATAGATAGATAAAATAGATAGATAGAATAGATATATAGAATAGATAGATGGAGTAGATAGAAAGGAAAGATAGATAGAATAGATATATATATATATAAAATAGATATATGGAATTGATATAGATAGATGGATATATAGATAGATACTATATAGTATAAATATAGAGAATAGATATATACTACAGTGATAACCAGAAAACTCTGAAATAGGAAGACGACTTTTAGAATCAAGTTATGACTTTAAATAGTCATAGGAACATGAAACAGAGTAACTGTGAAGTTTTAACAGATTCATTTAACTAGTAATTTACCCAATGTGGTCTGATATTTATTCGGAAAAAAGATTTTTTTACGTAAATACGCATTAGCTCTGCCAGTTTAAAAGATTCAATCAACGTAAACCACATTTTGAAAAGCCCATAAATGATTTGCTTTCTGACTTCTAAAGACAACTACAAGAAGTAATCTCTTAATAATTTCCTTTGCAAGAACTACATAGATTGAAAAATAAATTTCGCAAAATGTTCAGATTTTTGGAGGAAAATTACCAGGTTTCCAAATTGTTCCCGATAGATTTGGTTCCAAAAATACACAGGTTTCTGGAGAAACAATCGAAAATAAAGAATTTTAGGAGTCTATAAATGGAGAGCCAAACTACAGTCCCATTAAGATACCAGAAAAGTACAGTTTGAGCAAATAAATAATATTTATCAATATTTTGATAAGCACGCTGCTGTACAAATTTCAATCAAAGCTTTATTTATCAAACCAATGTTTACATAAAGTGATAAAAGCGGAGTTTATTTAAATGCAAATCAAATATTTAAGTAATAAAATAAATCGTAAAAATAAAAGATTTTTGTCAATATTTTTCCAATTATTAAAGTTGAAAGTGAATTTTTAATCAAAGAATTCATGGATTAAATAAAGAAAAGATTGGGGTTAAAGCATGGATCAAAGAAGAATGGATTTAAAGCAGGGATCAAAGAAGAATGGATTTAAAGCATAGATCTAAGAAGAATGGATCCAACAACTGCCATCAATCCAACACTGAGAGATCCAGCACCTGTAACATAAAAATTTGTATTAAAGGGACTGTAAGTGTAATTTCAAGTGACCCTCCATGAAAAGATGGCAATGCCAGATTTACAACGGTTTCTGTGAATTTCTCTATTGGTTCTTATTCGCAAGAGAAACCACAAATGTAAATAAACAGTTCAAATAAACAAAAAAAAGGATATTTCATTCATACTTAATTAGACAAAGCGTTAAAGGGTACCGTTGTAAATCGGGCATTGCCATATTTTTCTAAAGGGTCACTTGAAATTACGCGTACAGTCCCTTTAAAGTGATTGTTCAGAAATATTGAAGGAGGCGTCATACAGGGTTACCTACAACAGATGAGATTGTAAAGACGACCTGAAAATCCAAGATAGAATTTAATCTTCTGTCGTAAGCATTTAATGGGTTGACAAAAACAAGTTTTTAGAAACAATGAATAAAAGGAAACAGACAGTATATAGATTCCGTACAGTCGTCTCTAAATCTCTTCATTAGTGGGCAACCGTATGTACTAACCTGCAGTATCAAAATCCTTATTGCAACCGTCAGTATCGCACCAACATGTTTTCTACATAACATAAATGTGAATTAAAACAAAATAAATCTGAGTGTATATTGGATATATGGGAATTAAGTTAAGACTTCTATATCGTGTTTGCTGCTCAACGCTTCATCCACAGTGGACTAAGCCAGTGGGGTCGGTCAAATAGGCCTAGGATTAGGCCGGGTACTGTAAAAAGTCTGAACGCGTCATATGAGTTGTCATAGTTAGCCCTCGGACGGGACTATGCCAAGAGAATTGACCCCAGTCGTATGTTAGTCTGGTTAGAACTACGTACTGTACCATAGGATCGGGTCAGTACACGCTGTTATCTGGCAGGCCGGTACAAAATGGGCAGGTCCTGTTCGAATTCAAATTTACTACGGCCCAGAGTGCATCTCATAGTAAATATAATTTTTACAATTTTTACTTTTAATAGTGTACCAAGGATAAGTGTTATTAGTTCAAAGAATTGATAAAAAGCATACTTCATTATCAGATTGTTACTAAAGAGGAGAGCATATGAGCTAGTGATTTGAATTTCCAAATCTGAGATAAATAAAAAATACCGTAGCTCCAACTTCAGAGCAGCCAATGGTGAACCCGGGTGAAAGCCAGCATGATTTTAAAACTTGTCCATCGGGTTCTAAACAAAGTCTTTACTTTATCTGGTTACATTACTGAAATAATAAAAGAAACATAATATTTACATAAATGTATAATACAAAAAAATCTTCAAAGACTTCATTTTCCATTATCCTGTTTCATACAATTGGATTTTATTGGTCTTTGCTTTGAAGAATCAAATATTGACATTTCTATTATCACAAAAAAGTTGTTTAAAACCATTAAGCTCTCACTATCCCTGGGATAGTTGTTTCGAAGCTGATAAAAAAAAGTGTCCTTGACAAATCCGGTTTTTCTAGCATTTTCCTGGAATTTCAGATTTAAAAAAAAGCATTAACTCTCTACTTATGCTGATGTATAAAATATGCTGCTTCCACTTTTTTTGACTGACAGGAATTGAGTCTCTGGCACAAACTAACATTTTTCTAATCCATTATATCTTTGCAACATATCAGTATAAACCTTTTCAATCTTCTTCAAGGTTCTTTCGACCTTGAACAAACAAGAATATCCATAAATCTACGGAAAAATGACATATTGTTCTGCATAACTACACAAGGCCTAAAAAAATATTTCTTACGTCCTGTTATTTGGCAAGCATTTGAAACATCAGCGCATTCCTCTAGGTCTCCTGAAAGAATTATTAAAAATTACTATTATTAAAAGACATTGACTACGTAATTTTTTATTGACGCTTATCCCGTTAACTGATTGTAAGCATAATTTCAAGTGACTTTCCATGCAAAGATAGCAATGCCCGGTATATTAAAAGCATCTTCTGATCAAGATATGACGTAGATATCAATGTTTTTTTGTTTATTTAAAGGAAGTGACCGGTAATGTATGTTAGTTGAACTGAAACATTGCCGGTCACTCCCTTTAAACTGTTTATTTACATTTTTGGTTTCCCTATGAAAGTGACTTGGGCATTTCTTGTTGAGAAGCCATGGAGAAACTTACAGAAACAAAAACGTTTTGATCAGATTAAGGTTTCAAGGATACCATTGTAAATCGGGCGTTGTTATCTTTTCAAGGAGGGTCACTTGAGTCCTTTTAAATCTAAGAGTGCCATAATCGATTTATAATATTTACCTTTTGGCTATATAAAATGAGATAATTTTATCAATTGGATCAATTGGAATCTTCATATGATATGAGTTTTAGGTCGTTTTTGTAGACTTAATCTTTGTGGCTAAATTATGACAATTTTCTTCCGGATTTTGTGATAAAAATATCAGAGGCCGAATTAAAAAAATTTGAGCCGCAGCTTAAATTTGGGACGCGGCTGAAATACGGTTGGTTCCACTTTAAATTGTATTCAATGTTTCAAGATTTAAGCCGGCGCTCAATTAAAACCGGTTTTTGGTGGATTTGAGACGCAGCTCAAATTCATTAAATTCGGACTCAGGGTCATTTTCGTAAGTTCAGGTTTTTCCCATTTTAAAGTTTAAATAATTGTAAATCGTCAAAAGGGCTCTAGGCTTAATTTTAAGTTACCCTTCATCCAAAAAGTCACGATGTCAGATTCACAATCTTTATCTGATCAGTAATGTGGAAAACATTGCTGTGTTTCTATGTTAAAAGGGTTTGATTCTGCTAACTAACTACTGTATGTTTTCCAGTAGTAGGAACCACATTAAAAAAATTATTAACATTGACATGTAATTTATACTTGATCAGACAAAGCTTTTACTGGTACCACTGTGAATCAGACATTGCCATCTTTAAATGGGGAGTCAATCGAAATTACGCTTAAAGTTCCTTTAAGGACTTGAATGGTGACAAAAAAACGAGAATTTACATAAATAATAATATTGGATTTACCCACCTACATTGTTTCCGTCTTGGTCACACAATGAACTGCACACATAGCACTAAACAGTAAACAATAGAACAAAATTATAGGCATGGCCACTGCTGCAAACTAGAGTTTCCAGCTAAATGGAAAAATCGTTTCGCGAAAATTTCGCAAAAAATATAGTTCTTTTTCGCATTCCTTTCGTAGAAAATTTTGTTCGCGCTTTTTTCGCGAAAATCCGCAACGTTTTCGCTTCCTTTCGCCAAATTCATTTTCGCAGGAAAGTATACAAAAATTAAAATAAAATTTTCGCAAAATTTCGCAATTTTTAACTAAAGTTTCTTTTGCTTGAAACTAGTTAGGAGGAGATGGTCAAATGTAGCTAAAGCTAGTTCAACTAAATTCGTTTTGCCGCGGAGTAGTGTTTTGATCAAGAGTATAATTTAGTTTTATTCTTCTAATGGATTAAACAATTAGTTTAACTTACTTTAATTGCTTGAGAGGAAGAGAGGAAAGTAAGGAAGAGAAGAACCGAAACAAGTTTCATCATTATAAACTAAAATAATTTCTTTTATATACTTTGCTTGTCTGATTGTTCGTCTGTCTGTCTGTCTCCCAAAAACGTCAGAATCAGGGCCAAATTCGTTGCGTCAACTAACATGAGCCCAGGTTAGGTTTATAGTTGACTAAAATTAAAAAATTTTACGTGGAAAAAATGTCGACATGTAATAGTGAAATAGTAAACAGTAAATGTTCAACATTTATTTCACTCTTACCCTAGCGCCATTAGTAGAAAACAAATATTTTCTTTGATAAGAAAAATACCATGTATTTATAAAATTTTGTAAAGTAATATTAGCAATAACAGCATTTCAATAATAAGGTTTAAGAGTTTATTGCCGACCTAGCTTTCAGGACTCTTTGTGTCACTTTCTAGTAACTATAACAATTAACCAGGCATTGGAATATGAAAACGGTATTGTAGCAATACTTAAGTGTATTTGATGTTGTTAAAAGCAAATAATATTTACTCGACACTAATTTAGTGACTTGGGTCTGCTGCACAATTGATTCTAAAACTTCCTATTTCAGAGTTTTCTGGTTATCACTGTAGTTTTTCAATTCGTCATTTTACATAACATCATTCTCGGCAACAAACAAAAAAGTGAAAGTACTCGATAAAAACCTTTGTTTTTAACCCCACGAGTTTTTAGTGTATAGAGTGATAATGTACGCTAATCCTTTACTAATTGTATAGGCCATCAACTATACCGAGAGCGTACTGCATATTTGTTTATTATAAGTTGATTCTATAGTATATCAATAATGGTAAACTGTTGTAAGTGTATACTGTACAGGCTACAGCTAATGAAGAACACAGGTAGAGACAAAGAGAATAGAATATATATTAGAGTGGAATTTACTAGAAAAAGTGTAAAACGGCCATGTTGTTGTACTGTTTCCATACTGCAGGCGTACTTTACATATTTGCACTATATAACCTTTTGGGCCCTGGAACATCATTTTATAGAAAATCTAAAACTGATATTAAAAGAAAACCAAATTATGAAATAGGCTGGTTTCATAATTGACCAATGATCATTTCAAAAAGACTCTATGCCTTTCACTTTACAAACATTTATTTTCCGTTATTATAACTATAAATCAAATGATGTTTTTTATACACCTAATTCATTATAAAGTTTACTTAACAGATTTAAACAATTCAAAATTGAAATGGATAGTCTAGGGAACATACTGTATTAATGTACTGCATATAATTTGTGAACATTTACATGATTTGTACAACTCCCTTTCAGGCTGAAAGGGACTGAAAAAATTCATACCGAGAGATTCTCTAAATTCCCCTCTAATATATATTCTATTCTCTTTGAGTAGAGACAGAAAAACTACGATATATCTTCTTAAGTATTAATCCGACGAAAGAGTAAAAGTTCAGCGGGCAAGAAACGCTTTAAATTGAGATAGTTAGTGGAAATTGCGTCTAGTCACTGGCAGCCGTAGTACATTTAAATTTCCGAGCCGGGTCAACCTTTCCGGTCCCAGTTTGTACTGTATCGCCCGGAAATTACGTAAATAAAGTAGACACTCAATAGGACTAGCCAGTGCAACAAGGTTGACGCGGGCAGACTTTAGGTTGAAATTACTTTTACTACAGGGTCAGAGGTGTGTGTGCAGTCCCTTTATGCTATGAATAATATTAATAAAATGTTACCTAACCTAAAGCTTCTAACGATAAGAACTATACTAGAAATATTACAGGAGCGAGCTAGAACCTTGTATTGGAAAATAAAAGATAAGCGTTGAACGCAAACATGGAATATAGATAATACGTCAGTTGTATAACCTCAATAATTATATGTAATCATTATCAGTCTATAAAATAAAAAATACATATTTATATTGTTGTTATTATACAGGGGAAATTACTTCCGAAACTAACACTTGGCCCATTTCTAACACTTAGTGTTAGAAATGGGCCAAATCTGCAAAATTATCTTTTTCAAGCGTACATATATTTAAATCAAAGCCGAGTTTATCAAAACTACACCATATATTTATAGGAAATGGCAATTTATTGAAACAAGAAATGGCAACTTTAAACAAATAATGAGCCATGTGAGAATTAGTTTTTGCTGAGTGTTGTTTTCATTTTCGAACATATCCCTATTTTGAAACAATTAACGCAATTCAGCTCATGTCGCGTTTTTTAACCATATCCTGATTTTGAAACAATTACTTGAATTCATATCGAGTTAATTTTCAATTTTGAATTATTAAAAATACGTTTTATTTTCTTTAAAATATTCGAGTGTGGGGGGGAGCAAACAAAACAAGTCCAGGTGGGAGGGGGGGGGGCAAAAAAAATTAAAAAAGGTATTAATATTTTTTCCAAAAAGGGGTTTTTAAGGGGGGGGGCACAATGTTGCCAAGGGGGGGACCAAATTGTGCCCCCCCCTAAACAAAAGCCCTCGTACGCCCCTGTGCTTCTCTATAAGCTTTGATTTTGCGCTTAAGTATGAGAAAGGCAAACTTATTCGGTTACCTTCAGGAAATTTAAAACATTTTTGTTCTTCTCAATTGTTCTTCAATAAGAGGGGTTATAATTGAAATTGATTCAATCTTACGTGAAATTCACTTTTGACAAACAAGAATAGACAAACGAACAGTAGACACGCAAACTGACAAAACAAACAGACACCAGGATAAACGGACAAACAATATATGTTATGAATAAACATGAGAGGTTTGAAGAAAGGGGGTTTTCCTTTCAATAACCTTTGAAACTTTACACTCGCGGGAGCGCAACGAGAAATAAGAGGGGGGGGGGGCAAAG
>NW_019398118.1:44364-44952 GCF_000591075.1 Eurytemora carolleeae
TTCTACTTAGATGTTGAAGTGTATTCTACAATGATGTGCAATTCTAATTTGATATCTGTACTAATAATATTACTATCTTAATTATTTGTATATTGACCCAGCCGGGCTAGCCCGGTCAGTTTTCATTTTACCTGTTTATAAATAAATTAGTTGAATAGCAGTTGTTGATTAACACGGACGTATATAGAGCCTTGAGTATTGGCTAGAGATAGAGAGCCTTGAGTTTTGGCAAGAGATTTAGTTAAATATGATCTCATTAGATCTCATTAAAGTAAAGTTATCGTTAGAGTATTAACATCTAGATTTGTTACAGTACAATTAAAAACTAGAGGATCTAAAAGGTCACAAGGTGATGTCATGTCAATTTTACCCTCTCATTTTGTCTAGTTTGAAGTGAATTGTTCATTGTTCAAACTAATTTGTTGATATCATTAATGCTGTAGCAAAAAAAAGTTTTCAAGCTGTAGGAAACCCAGGATTGTAATGAAAGACTGTTTCTGAATTCTCATCCTTTGTGGTTTACCCTGTATGGTAAATATAAAACAACAACTTGGATATATTTATATATATATATATGTAATACATATA
>NW_019398118.1:45809-59863 GCF_000591075.1 Eurytemora carolleeae
TGTCTATCTGTCTATCTGTCTATCTGTCTATCTGTCTATCTGTCTATCTATCTATCTATCTATCTGTCTCTTCTCATTGTACGTATTTTATGTATGAGGGAAGGCCGCTCAAATCAATAATAATAAATAATATTAGAATGAGATTAGTCAATGGCCGCCAAAAATACGATGATCAGAAACCGTTTTAGGACAAGATGGGGGTTTTAGAGGACACGGTGGGGGGTTTTCAGGATAAAATCGGAGGGGGGTTTAGATATTAAAAGATTGATGCTTACGCATAGTTTGTGTCAGTGTGTGTGTGTGTGAGAGAGAGAGCGTGTGTGTAAGATGAAATGTCTAAATTGTTTGAAAATTTGACATAATTCAGATAATTGTATAAATTGGCCATCATTCAATTTCTGCTGCTTGGGGAATCCAGCTTTCCAAACCCGTATGTCTGTCTATCTATCTATCTATCTATCCTTTAGCATATTCAAATTACTAAAGATTGAGAATTTTTTTCTAGGATATTTGCGGATTTTTTCTCCTAAAGTTTATGAATTTTATCATATTTCATTCAGAGAAAAATTTCATAATTTCAGGAGTTTGTCTTTCAGGAGTTTGTATTTTCAGGAGTTTGTCTTGTCACAGGAGTTTGTCTTTCCGGAGTTTGTCTTTCAGAAGTTTGTCTTTCAGGAGTTTGTCTTTCAGGAGTTTGTCTTTCAGGAGTTTGTCATGGCACCCATACATCCCAGTTCTATTTTGAATTAAGAATCTGGTAAATTATGGATCCAATGAACCAGGCAAGAAAAATCCTCCCTGAAAAACTTCTTTGAACTATCGGATAAAATACCTAAAATGATTATCCTAGGGTAGTGGTGGTTAGTTACCAAGCTTTATAAAAGGATAGAATAAAAGTGAAAGTTGATAATTTAAAAAAAATATATTAAGCTTTGAAAATTAAAATAATTTTTTTTAAATTTTACAATTAAAAGAATTCATGAATACTGTATAGCAGCCCAGTGGCAAGGCTGATGCACATCCAACACTTCACATTAGTAATACAATTTAAAAATATTTTCTTTTGTAAAACAGGGAGCACTGGAGCCTGGCTACATTACTATGTATGATGCTAACTGGTTTTGTTGACTCAAAGTGTAATTTCAAGTGACCCTGCATACAGATAGAAAGTTGGCATTGTCCGATTCACAATGGACCCCTTAAAAACTTTGCCTAATCAATTATGAAATACAAAAGTGGCTTACGAATTTATTCTGCAGGGAAACAAAATGGAATTATCTAAATTAAACACTTCAAAACCTGAAAAAAACCGCAATATTAATAATGAGATAAGGGCATCAAGACGAGGGTACCGTTGTAAATCGAGTGTTTCCATCTTTACATGAAGGGTTAACGTAAAAAAGAAAACTTGACTTTGTTCCAGGAACTGAGATTGTTCTTAATAATTATTCAGAAACTATATCAACTATCTTATAACACTATTATTTTGGTTCGCAGTCTCATAAAGTTTTTGGACAGAAATTTTCTCTTTATTGAGATGGTTTTTAGATTTTTTTAGATTAAATTAAATCTCAAGAGGCGAAGTTGTGCCAAAATAACGGTTCTGTAAGATGATAATAAACATTTTATTAAAATACTATAAAAACATGTGTTCATTCACGGAGATTGCAATTTTGGACAAAAAAGGAAAGAAGAACAAATTAACAATGAGAAAATTGTTGTTCATTGTAGCACTACTCAATATCAGGTTTTAAGAAAAAGTAAAATTATACAAAACAAAACTATTCTCTGTATTATGTTAGTTGACCAAATTAACAATGAGAAAATTGTCGTTCATTGTGGCACTACTAATTATCAGGTTTTAAGAATAAGTGAAATTTTACAAAACAAAACCATTCTTTGTATTATGTTAGTTAACGAAATTTACAATGAGAAAAGTATGTGTGTCTAAAACGACCGAGCTTATATAGCTTGATTCACTTCTAAAAGAGGTTTCAAAGAGAATGGCAGTCCAGGGTGCCAGTGTGCACCGGTTTTAATCGATCTCTCCCGACGAAGTGAATCAAGAGACTGTTAGCCGTGTCAGTTTTACTTTTAAATATAGCTTTGAAAGATATAGCTCTGAAAGGAGTTTTCAGTTCTCCTTAAAATTAAATACTGAAAACTTTCACGAGTGATAAACATTGTGTAGTGAGTCTAAATGGAGTTTCAGTCTCCTTCTAACTAAACTGAAAACATTTAAAATGGCAGTAGAATGGGAGTTTAGAATGGAAGTCTAAAATATCAGTAAATAATTTAAAGACAAACATTTCCAGTGAAAAGTAAAGTGATTTTCTTGGCAAAGTGATAAACAGAGCTAAGTAAATTAAAACTTTTCTACAGAGATACTGCTGTCTTTTTCTCTAGGTTGGCAGGCAGATTGTAAGTTGGACGGTCGACCCAGAAAAAAAATTAAAAATCCATGAATATTTGAGAATGATTAAAAATGGCATCTTTCAGAGTAACATTAAACAAAAAGGAAAGGAGACGCGCGGGAAGCGCCTTACGCCGTGCATTAAAAAATTATCTCAGATGTACTTTTTGGTTGATTAAAATCAAATAAGTTAATATATAATTAGTATAAGCACAATAGTTTAATTATTACTGCTGATTCAAAAAAAAAAAAAAATTATGAAAGCTGGACAATTTTTTCAATAATAACAATAATATTTAGCACTCGAGGAATTTAAGAAGTCATTCATTTTCTATCAATGTAATTTCAACTCACCTTCCATTTAAAGAGGTCCTGATTCACAACGGTACCCTTTACCATTAGTAATGTGGGAGATATAGTCGGTATTTAAGCTAGGAAAGTGTTTAATTCTGACTATTTCCTCCATTGTTTCAATAGCAGAAATGCGCAAGTCACTTTATTGAGAAATTCTATTTCGGATCATTATTTTTTCCTGCAAAAACCAAAACATCGCTAACTTTGGTTTTTAAATATGCATAATACGACAGGGGGGAGAATCAGTTCCGTTTAGGGGGTTCAAATGTCGTATTTATTTAAGAAATGAAAAATAAGGCTTGAACTAGGTATGAATAGTTAAACTACTTCTCGGTCACACTTCAGATTAAGTTAAACTATTCGTAACTGGTTAAACTATATCTCATTATTTAATAATTCGTACCTCTAGTTTTAGAAATGGAAATTTTTGAATTCTGATTCAGATTTATTTTTACATGTTTGAAAAAAATTAATTCGCTTTTAACAAAAATAAAAGGTCTCATTACTTCTCTTTCTGTCGGCACTATGAGGTTAATTGAAATAGTGGGAGGAAGGGGAAGGGGTCACTTTATCCCCCCTGTCCCTAATCTCAATGGGTGGAATTGAACCTAATTGAGCGGATAAATGATTTCTAAAAGATAACATATAAATCAAAGACAGATCTGTTATCTGTACATTTTCTATTCCGTCAATATCTGTCTCTTCAGGTCTAAACATGTAACTTTTAATACTTTCTATAAATCTATCTATCTATCTTTCTTTCTTTCTATCTGTCTATCTATCTATCTATCTATCTATCTATCTTTCTTTCTTTCTTTCTGTCTATCTATCTATCTATCTATCTATCTATCTNTACATATATATATATATGTAGTAAATTCCGTACTCTTAAAACTTCGTCCAGAATTGTATCTGTCCAGGTACAAACATAATTTTTTAGCCTTTTTCATCAAATACTTTTTTGCCGGCATTACATTTTGAATGAAAAGTCTAAAACAAACAAAACTGTAAGTTTAAAGATTGTTTGATTATAGAC
The DNA here is from genome assembly GCF_000591075.1 of Eurytemora carolleeae. Classification (NCBI taxonomy): domain Eukaryota; kingdom Metazoa; phylum Arthropoda; class Copepoda; order Calanoida; family Temoridae; genus Eurytemora; species Eurytemora carolleeae. The sequence continues at coordinate 49,613 of NW_019398118.1, forward strand.
CAAAGTGCGTAAGATTTCAAATAGAAGAAACCGAATGCCTCTAACTCTGGTTAGCTATAAATGTCAACCAGGACACAAAATTTTCAGCGATCAATGCCAAACCAATGGGCACGATTTTATCGGATCTGAATTTCGCACAGGGACTCAAGTATAGCACAAGCTCTCAAGCGATCAATGCCAAACCAATGGACACGATCTCAGCTCATATGTTTCAACAGAATCAAATTACTCTCAACACTGTAATCAAAGCGGAGTCTCTATATCAACTGATGTATTTACAAATATATGTTACATGTTAATTTCTTATACATATTTACAGTATTATGCTGATATATATCATCATAGTTAAGCTAATCACAATACGTTTTTAGGAAGTAATTCGCAAATTCTCATCAATTTTTTAGTGAGATCTTGCAACCTTTGGACTATGCCATTCTATCTTTACTATCTATCCATCTATCTATATATCTATCTATCTATCTATCTATCTATCTATCTATCTATCTATTGATCTACTTGTTTATCTCCTATGGATTTGAAATTCCCATTATACTATCAAATGTTGGCAATCCCCTCTGATAATCTTAATATTTAACAACTTAATATACCAAGATTTTCCTCGGGCAAGTCCCCCCCCCATCAATCCACATTTTCTTCCCCCCCCACACACACCACGATCGACTATAATGCATAAACAAACTTATTGATACCTATTTCCTTTAAAAAAAGTTGAACATAAGATAAAATGTTAAAATATTCAAAAAAAATTGATAAATCATTTGTCCAAGATGTCTTGAACTTTACATTTGGTTTTTAAGCTGATCAGATCTCGAGTTAAAACATAATGACTTTCGCATTTTTTGGTTTTAAAATAAACAGGAGAAATTCACAGAAATTAACACTTTCATGTCAGGAAAACGAAGTTATCTTCCACATTTTTAATCAGATTAAGGTTTGAATGGTAGAGTTGTGAATCTGGCCATCTTTGCATGGATTACGCTAGAATCAGCCTGCTTGTAAACAGTCTCATCAATTTTTTAGACAGGGTCGACTTTGAAGTGTCGCAACGCCTTGGGCTTAGATTTTACCGCTCTAACTCACTTATACTTTTCTGTAGCCCTTTACATATACATTTTAGTATGCTATAAAGCCTTTGCTGTTTGCTTTGGTTTTTAAGAAGTAACTGGCAAAATTCTTATCGATTTTTGCTTGATAACGTGTGACCTTTAAATCACTATCACTTAAGCGTTTCAAAATTATGGACAAAATTCATATTCTCAACAATATTAGCATGTTTTTTTCGGCATATTTTTAACAAAATAAAATGTAAGGATACATTTCCAAATAAAAAAAAAATAGAAAAGTGGCTGCAGCACGGTACGTGAACTAAATGATCTTAACTCTATCGGAATTTTACCAATTACTTCTGCTAACTTTAAGCTGTAGAGGCAAGCGCTTCGCAGATTATTAATCTTCATATATTGTGCTACGCAAAAGTATAATTACATTGGCAAGATCAAACAAAAGGCAAAGGCATGGCCATGGGCGTATACAGAAATAAATATGCACGAAGCGCAAATTATTTTTCCCCCCTCCTAATATCTTCTAAGGGGGGGGGGACATTGAACGGTAAATTCAAAACATTAGGCTTCTTGGATACAGGCACACATACAGTCCAATTAACTTACAAGGACTACTTTATCTCTTCTTTAAACGAAAAATAGCAAATTAATTTGTTTAATTTTCCTCACTCTTCAGTTTCAGTTACAGGTCTTGGTGGGGGCACTGCCCCCCTCCGTACGTATACGCCCTTGGCATGGCGATTTTTCAAAGTCGGCTCAGTCCCTACATTTGATTCAAATATACCATTGTAAATTGAACTTAACTTAAGTCTAGGATACATCCATTCTATATCCATGGGCATTCAATCTTTACATAGAGGGTCACTTGAAATTACGCTCATTTAAGATTTTATAAATATGATATAAAAATNACCTACAAAATTGAGTGGCTGTCCGACGCTACAATTAATTATTTCATACCCTTGCGCTATAGGCATATGACAAAAGCTGCTGATAGGTCAGATGTTGCAGTAGGTCGGATGGGCAGTATAGCGGATGGGCAATAGGACGGATGGGCAGTAGAGCGGATCAACATTACCTTTTTCAGTAGGTATCACTATACTAAATCAAAGAATTATTTGAAAAGACGATATCGAATTCGTCACCGAATTCTCATGTTTATTGGGACACCCTGTATCACAATGGTACCCAAAACGACATTGTCTTGTCACCTTGTGTAGTAAGAATTGCATTTAATTGTCAATGTTTTAATATTTGGAAATTGATTATTTTCATTTGTGGTTTCTCTACATAATTGACTTGCGCATTTATCGCTTCAGAACACTTGGATAAAGTATCAGAATTAAACACGTCATTGATCAGATTACGGTTTTAAGTGTACCACGCTCCCGTGACCCTTCAGTAAAAGTAAATTCAACCTAAAGTCTGACCGTGTCAACCTTGTTGCACCAGCTAGTCCTATTGAGTGTCTGCTTTATTGCCCAGTGTCCGGGCGATACAGTACAAACTGAGACCGGAAAGGTTGACCCGGCTCGGAAATTTAAATGTACTACAGCTGCCCGTGGTACAGTTGTGAATCAGTCATCCTAGAATCAATCAAGATATAATTTCATTAGTTTAAGAAATAAATATGTTCTACTTTCGTAGTTGGCCATAGAAGATTTCTTCATCATCAGCAGCTGTTGACGGGTTACTGCTATACATATACAATACATCCCATACATGGGCGCCATGACAAACTCCTGAAAGACAAACTCCTGAAAAGACAAACTCCTGAAAAGACAAACTCCTGAAAGACAAACTCCTGAAAGACAAACTCCTGACGAGACAAACTCCTGAGGAGACAAACTCCTGACAAGACAAACTCCTGAAAATAAAAACTTCTGAAATACAAACTCCATAATATCAAATTTAAAAAAATTAAAATCTAAATTATATTCTATTCTAATTATACAATTAGGTAATTTCCTAGAGAACGATTTTTGGACCCCCCCTCCTATATTATTTGTACATGGATCTTACTGAAAGTGTCTTAACTTAACCTAACCNTTAGCCGTGTCAGTTTTACTTTTAAATATAGCTTTGAAAGATATAGCTCTGAAAGGAGTTTTCAGTTCTCCTTAAAATTAAATACTGAAAACTTTCACGAGTGATAAACATTGTGTAGTGAGTCTAAATGGAGTTTCAGTCTCCTTCTAACTAAACTGAAAACATTTAAAATGGCAGTAGAATGGGAGTTTAGAATGGAAGTCTAAAATATCAGTAAATAATTTAAAGACAAACATTTCCAGTGAAAAGTAAAGTGATTTTCTTGGCAAAGTGATAAACAGAGCTAAGTAAATTAAAACTTTTCTACAGAGATACTGCTGTCTTTTTCTCTAGGTTGGCAGGCAGATTGTAAGTTGGACGGTCGACCCAGTAAGAGTTGGTCAGTTGATCTAGCACCATCGGAAGTAAAGGGGAGGATTGATATTGAGGAGCTGCTCGTCCAGATAGCTTAGACCTCAGTATCAGAGGTCGAGCTTAACCAACTTAGGATTGGGTGTACCATAAATAATGAGCAAATATTCTTTTAGCACATTATATGTTTTTTACATGGTTTAGTCACAATCTTGGTACACCCATAAAACTTAGAGAGACCGAGACAAAATATAATTTACCTTATCCGAAATAGTTTTCGAAGTACTGGTATTTCCGGATACCTCTACACCGACTGGTCGGCTGGAGCATTATTAGCTCAGGATAATTTTGCCCTGGCAGTCCTTTACTGAGAAAGTTCAGATATTTCTGAAAACTAAAAGAAGGCTAAAAAAAAGAAAAAAAGAAAAAGAGAAAAAAATAAGAAAAAAAGAAGAAAAAAATAAGAATAAAGAGAAAAAAATAAGAATAAAATAGTACATATCCGAAAGTATTAAAGTACAAAAATATTACAAAGAGCCCACTCAGTAAATTAATTTTGTATAAATATTTAAATTTGTAAACTCCGCGAGGAGTCCCCGCTGAAATATTAGCTAGTTTCATAGGGGAATTTGTTTTACTTTGCTTTGCCATATTTCTGATTTCTGTGTTCATAGTATTAGTATACTCGGCAGATATCCCGATATAAACATGCCGCCTAAAGTTGCTTTCCCATGCCCCACTTGTGGAAAAAATGTTACCAAAAAAACTGGCGAAGCTAGATGCTGCTTTTGTGAGCACTGGAGCCATGCTAAATGTGTGGATGTCTCTGGTGAGCATCTCAAATTCCTGGAAATGCCGGGAAATAGTTGGACCTGCAAGACTTGCAGAGCAGTTTCAAAGAAAGTGAGGAAGGAGGTACAACAACTTCACCTGAAAGTCAAGGACATGAGGGAAGACATTGATGAGAACAAGGAGGAGATCAGCAACCAGGGTAGGAGACTGAGCAGTGTTGAAAGCAACAATGACGTTATATTTGACGAACTCCATGAGCGCGAAGCCCGGAAAAAAGAATTTAGTAATTCACCAGATAGCTGAACCATCAGAATCATTAGACAAAGGTGGTCATCGTAAGGAGCATGAAAGTCAGAAGGTCTTAGACATCTTTGATTATCTTTGGGTACCAGCAAGAAAGGAGGGTATCAAGTTCATATACAGAGCAGGAGAATACCCAGACCAGTAATATTATCCTTGAAGATCATAGCTGAGAGGGATGCCATCATGGACTCAGCCAGGAACATTGCCAATTCAAACTTCAACCACATCAGCATAGTGCCTGATCTCTCTCAGAGACAAAGAAAAGATGAGGAAAGGCTGAGGAAAGAAGCTGAGAGAAGGAACGCAGAAATGGAAAGAGAAGAGGCTCAGAACCGGGAATGGGTTCTTGTTGGTACAAGGGGGAAAGGAGAATGATAAAAAGGAAGGTGTTCGTCCAAGACAGGAGAAACACATACCATGGAGATAAATCCACCCAGGGACACAGGGGCCCAGGCTTTAGACGAAATCACAATGGCCCAGTCCTCACTGGAGCAAACTCAGTGCAGCTCAATAGAACATCTCAAGCATCCCAGAATACCAGAAGTTCATCCCAACAAAGTTTCCAACCAGGGATGATAACAGTCTGGCCAAGGATGACAGAAATGTGAGGTTTTCGAATATTAGAGGTCATCCGATTCAACGAGCCCTGACTGAGACTCACCGTGGCTCATATGTGGCTTGCCAGGGGGCTGCCACCCCGCCCTCTCCAACAGTTATTATGCCAGAATCTTCTGCTGATGAGGGAGGTCAGGAGGGGGTAGAGACAGGGGATTCGGGTGAAGGGGGTGAAGTTGAGACAAGAGATGATTTTAATGATTTGACTACAAGTACTCTTAGAGATGTTTTACCATCATCAGACGAAGACAACATTGACGAAAACTCTCAACAACTCCCTGAGGAGGACGGTGCAGAGCAGGGGAACGGGAAGAGACATGCTTCCAAAAGTCCACCAGCTCAGAGCCAGAAAAAGAAACCAACCAAGAAGTAGTAAAAATAATATATTTAAATGCTAGAAGTCTTCTTAATAAAATTAATGATTTAGAAGTTTTATTAAATGAGAAAAACCTGACTTCGTATTGATAGCAGAAACCTGGTTAAACAATGACACTAACACGGCTATGTTAAATATTGAAGGATACTATATTGATCCTGATTTGAGACTAGACAGAAAAGATACCTTGAATGGGATATGTTTATTTGTTTATTATGTTTATATGTTTGTATGTTTATATGTTTATATGTTTATATGTTTATTTGTTTATTATGTTTATATGTTTATTATGTTTGTATGTTTATATGTTTATATGTTTATATGTTTATATGTTTGTATGTTTATATGTTTATATGTTTGTATGTTTATATGTTTTTAGGACAAATTACACGGACATTTTTGTATCGGGATAAAACCACTTTTCTGAGGTTGTATACTCAATTTGTCCGCTGTCACTTAGAGTTTGCGGTCCCAGCATGGTCACCCTGGACTGGGCAGGATATTGAAATACTAGAGAAAATACAGCGCAGGGCGGTCAACCTGATCACTGGTTTAAGTGGCAGGACCTATGAGGAGAAGCTTAATGAACTAGGTGTTTATTATCACTAAAGGACAGACGAACCAAACTTGACCTGATCCAAACCTACAAAATTATGAAGGGTATTGACAGAGTGGATCATGAAAACTGGTTCAGCAAGGTTGGAGTAGTTGCTACCAGGTTAACTCGTCATACAGCATATGAAGACAATCTGGTACCAAAAAGATCAAGCACTGATGTCAGGCAAAACTTCTTTTCTAATCGTGTTGTTCCAAAATGGAATAAACTTCCGGTAGAAATAAAAGAGGCTAGGACTCTAAACATATTTAGGACCCAGCTGGACTCAATCGACATTGGACAACTATAAAATGTACGTAAAATTATCTGTGCAAGGAGTATTTGAGTGTGGAGAGCACTATGTAGCAGGACATGGACGACAGATCATTACTCCGTGACGACCTACTGGCATCCTCACCTATGTTCCTAAAGGAGCCCTGAGGATTACTCTTCAAGTAACAAGTAACAAGTAAGTATGTTTATTTGTTTATTATGTTTATATGTTTATTATGTTTATATGTTTATATGTTTATATGTTTATATGTTTATATGTTTATATGTTTATATGTTTATATGTTAATATGTTTATATGTTTATATATTTGTATGTTTATATGTTTAAATGTTTATGTTGCGATGGCTCCAAGGACAATAAGATTATAAGGATATTGAGTATTATGGGAGAATACAGATTATTAATTGATAACAAACAAATTTTATTTGTAACAATCTATAAGGCTGACTTTTGGAATCTTTCCTTTTTATGATTTATATCAGTTTTTATTTGTAGATTTTTTACGATTTTTCTTAAGCTTTTACAGTATTTTTTGCATCCTTAGGAATATTGAGCATATAAAATGAACTACACTAATTCCTATTTTAGTTTTCTACTATTGAAATCAATACATATTTGGTGCATTAAATTTAGTTATCGAGAATTAAGCGATTTTGTTTATACCAACAAATTATGTATAATACACAAAGAACTATCAAATTTATTTTAAATGAGTTTTCAAAATGAAACAAAAATTTCAAACGATTAGAATAAAAAATAACTTCAATTGTAACATTAACATTAGAAAATTTTAATTATGTTACATAAGTTTCGACAAATTCAAAAAAAAAATGTTTGATAGCCCCCAGTTATGGTAAACTTGTATAAAATTCCTTGGCAGCATTATCAGAACAGGGATATCTGAACTCAATTATGTTTATTTTCTAAATGTTTTTTCAGATTCCGTACAATCCGTACAATTTGAAAACAAATCCGTACAATCCGGACAATCCGTACAATCCGTACAATTTTAGGGTTAAAAAAAAATCAATCCGTACAATCCGTACAATCCGTACATTTTGGCCACCCTGTGAGTATTATGGGAAAATACAGATTATTAATTGATAACAAACAAAGTTTATTTGTAACAATCTATAAGGCTGACTTTTTGGAATCTTTCCTTTTTATGATTTATATCAGTTTTTATTTGAAGATTTTTTACGATTTTTTTTAAGCTTTTACAGTTTTTTTTGCATCCTTAGGAATATTGAGCATATAAAATGAACTACACCAATTCCTATTTTAATTTTCTACTATTGAAATCCATACATATTTGGTGCATTAAATTTAGTTATGAGAATTAAGCGATTTTGTTTATACCAACAAATTATATATAATACACAAAGAACTATCAAATTTATTTTAAATAAGTTTTTAAAATGAAACAAAAAATTCAAACAATTAAAATAAAAAATAACTTCAATTGTAACATTAACATTAGAAAATTTTTATTATGTGACATAAGTTTCCACAAATTCAAAAAAAAAAATGTTTGATAGCCCCCAGTTATGGTAAATTTGTATGTAATTCCTTGGCAGCATTATCAGAACAGAGATATCTGAACTCAATTATGTTTATTTTCTAAATGTTTTTTCAGAGCTCCTTTCTGAGTTGCAGCATATTTACATTCAGGACAAGAATATCTTACTCCTTCATGTTTACTTTCAAGATGGCTCTTCAGATTCCTTGCTGTAGTTGCAGCATACTTACATTGAGAACAAGGATATCTTACTCCTTCATGTTTACTTTCAACATGAATTTTCAGCTTACTTGCTTCAGTTGCGGCATACTCGCATTGAGAGCAAGGATATCTTACTCCTTCGTGTTTATTTTCAACATGTCTCTTTAGATGACCTGCCGTAGTTGCAGCATACTCACAGTAAGAGCAAGGATACCTCACTCCGTCATGTTTACTTTCAACATGAATCTTCAGAATACTTGCTGTAGTTGCGGCATACTCACATTGAGAGCAAGGATATCTCACTCCCTCATGTTTATTTTCAACATGTGTCTTCAGGCTACTTGCTGTAGTTGCGGCAAACTCACATTGAGACCAAGGATATCTTACTCCTTCATGTTTAATTTTAACAGGAATCTTCAGGTTACTTGCTGTAGTTGAGGCATACTCATATTGAGCACATGGAAATCTCACTTCATGTATACTCTCAACATGTCTCTCCAGGTTACTTGCTGTAGTTGCGACATACTCACATTGAGCACATGGAAATTTCACTCCTTCATGTTTAATTTCAATATGAATCTTCAGACACCTTGCTGTAGTTGCGGCATACTCACAGTAAGAGCAAGGATACTTCACTCCGTCATGTTTAATTTCAAAATGTCTCTTTAGACAGCTTGCTGTAGTTGCGGCATACTCACATTGAGGGCAAGGATACCTCACTCCCTCATGTTTATTTTCAACATGTGTCTTCAGGCTACTTGCTGTAGTTGCGGCGTACTCACATTGAGAGCAAGGATATCTCACTCCTTCGTGTTTATTTTCAACATGAATTTTTAGGTGACTTGCTGTAGTTGCGGCATACTCACATTGAGCACATGGAAATCTCACTCCTTCATGTTTAATTTCAACATGTCTCTTCAGACACCTTGCTGTAGTTGCGGCATACTTGCATTGAAAACAAGGATATCTTTTTCCTTCGTGTCTACTTTCAACATGTCTCTTCTGTTCACTTGCTGTAGTAGCGGCATATTCACAGTAAGAGCAAGGAAACTTCACTCCGTCATGTTTTCTTTTAACATGTCTCTTTAGATAACTTGCCGAAGTGGCAGCATACTCACAGTAAGAGCAAGGATACTTCACTCCATCATGTTTACTTTCAACATGTCTCTTCAAATGATCAGTTCTTGAAGCTACGTACTCACAATCATTACATGGATATCCATCATTACCCCTCTTGAATTTCTTTGGTTCAGATTGCAGAGGATCAAATTTCTGATCCACGTGTACTCCTGAAAAAGACGACATAAATTGATAAATTTGATTTATGAATTTTGTGAACAGTATTAACAAATTGAAATATTAGAATATTAATATTTGAGAAAAATCTGTGGAGCACCACAAAAAATTTGTTCCCTAAATATATCAAATCATAACTTATCATAAGCATATTTTAAACTATTCATAGGTTGTATGAGTTGGAAATTTTTTAATGTGTGAATAAAAATTCTCACATCAGTTCCAACAAGAGTGTATCAGTGCATGAATCTTATGTTTCATCTCAAAAGGAAACAACTACATTTGTAGGTAGGTTTTGATCATATTTTTATACCTCTTGCATTGCAAATGATTTGTATTTTGATTTTACAATATTTTTTTTGTAATTACCTGTATAATTTTGAATTCAATATAATAAATTCATTAAAAGTAAAATTCATTTCATTTCCCAGGTTTTCTTCTGGATAATAAACATAAACTATTTTACTTATAAAGTTTGTTTGTGTAAAAATTACATAAATTATGAATATTAAATTTGCGATCTCAAAGGAATGTTATAAAAGTTTTTCTTAATTGATTTAGAGGTACTTCTAGCCATCTCTGTCCTTTCTTTCAAAGTTCAATACAAACAGGGAAAAAGGGCCTAAAAGTTTCCCAATACAAAGCAGACATCTTTGACATTATCCAGAATGCATAATAGAAGAATGATATATGGACAAAGTAACAGTTTACAAGTGTTAATTTTAAATAAGAAATAGCGTAATAGAGAGTGTTGGCAGAAAGAGGAAATATCTAAGTA
>NW_019398118.1:60048-61477 GCF_000591075.1 Eurytemora carolleeae
GGTTTTAAGAATAAGTAAAACTATACAAAACAAAACTATTCTTTGTATTATGTTAGTTGACCAAATTTACAATGAGAAAATTGTTGTTCATTGTAGCACTACTCAATATCAGGTTTTAAGAATAAGTGAAATTATAAAAATCATAACTATTCTTAGTATTATGTTAGTTCACCAAATTAACAATGAGAAAATTGTTGTTCATTGTAGCAATACTAATTATAAGGTTTTAAGAGTAAGTGAAATTAAACAAAACAAAACCATTCTTTGTATTATGTTAGTTGACCAAATTTACAATGAGAAAAGTTTGTATGTCTAAAACGACCGAGCTTATATTGCTTGATTCACTTCTAAAAGAGGTTTCAGAGAGAATGGCAGTCCAGGGTGCCAGTGTGCACCGGTTTTAATCGATCTCTCCCGGTGAAGTGAATCAAGCGACTGTTACCCGTGTCAGCTTTACTTTTAAATATAGCTTTGAAAGATATAGCTCTGAAAGGAGTTTTCAGTTCTCCTTTAAATTAAATACTGAAAACTTTCTCAAGTGATAAACATTGTGTAGTGAGTCTAAATGGAGTTTCAGTCTCCTTCTAACTAAACTGAAAACATTTAAAATGGCAGTAGAGTGGGAGTTTAGAATGGAAGTCTAAATTATCAGTAAATAATTTAAAGACAAACATTTCCAGTGAAAAGTAAAGTGATTTTCTTGGCAAAGTGATATATAGACACTTGATGTGCATTTCTATAGAGATTCTGCTGTCTTTTCTCTAGGTTGGCAGGCAGATTGTAAGTTGAACGGTCGACCCAGCAAGAGTTGGTCAGTTGATCTAGCACCATCGGAAGTAAAGGGGAGGATTGATATTGAGGAGCTGCTCGTCCTGACAGCTTAGACCTCAGTATCGGAGGTCGAGCTTAACCAACTTAGGATTGGGTGCACCATAAATAACGAGCAAATATTCTTTTAGCACAATATATGTTTTTTACATGGTTTAGTCACAATCTTAGTACACCCATCAAACTTAGAGAGACCGAGACAAAATATAATTTACCTTATCCGAAATAGTTTTCAGAGTACTGGTATTTCCGGATACCTCTACACCCATTGGTCGGCTGGAGCATTATTATCTCAGGAGAAAGTTCAGATATTTCTGTAAACTAAAAGAAGGCTAAAAAAAAGAAAAAAAAGAAAATAAAGAAAAAGAGAAAAAAATAAGAAAAAAAGAAGAAAAAAAATAAGAATAAAGAGAAAAAAATAAGAATAAAGGATTTTTTAAAAAAGTACAAAAATAAAATAGTACAAATCTGTAAGTATTAAAGTACAAAAATAGTACAAAGAGCCCACTCAGTAAATTAATTTTGTATAACTATTTAAATTGTAAACTCCACGAGGAGTCCCCGCTGAAATATTAGCTAGTTTCATAGGGGAATTTGTTTT
>NW_019398119.1:0-23828 GCF_000591075.1 Eurytemora carolleeae
CTCAGAAATACACAGGGGCGACAAACAGACTTTCTATACGCAGCATGGCTCGCGTAACAATGGTTTAGGCTTAAAATATTGAAATGTATAAATTACCAAAATACAAAAATATTGGTTTAGTACATAGAAAAGTATCTTAAAAAATAAAACAAAAAAATGTACTTCATGTTAACAATTTTTTGGCTATTTTATACATAACTTCATACATAAATTCATTTCAAACATAAATTCATCATTCAATATTCTTACAGGTTGGGAAAAAAATTCATTGCACTAAGCAAGGTATGAAAATTCTGAGGATATTCATTGTCAGAATTCCGCCTTAATAATGACAAATGGGATAAGAAAGGTTAGGAAAGGAGTGGATGTTTTCGACAAAAGAATTTTGGTTCTCGTAAGTTAATCTTGGACACAGTGCTTCTGATTACGGCCTTGTCTACATCTATCTTTTCCTTGCAGCCGGCATAGTATAAACTGGTATCATAGTGGATGTTGTATGACCCATCAGGATTCTAATCCAAGGTTTACAGAGTTTCCGTTTCTTTCCAAGGTTTACAGAGGTTTACAGAGTTCCCATTTCTTTCCAAGGTCTACAGAGTTCCCATTTCTTTCCAAGGTTTACAGAGCTCTAGTCTCTATCCAGGGTTAACAGAGTTCCCGTCTCTATCCAGGGTTTACAGAGTTCCCATCTCTATCCAGGGTTTACAGAGCTCTAGTCTCTATCCAGGGTTTATAGAGTTCCCGTCTTTATCCAAGGTTTACAGAGTTCCCATCTCTATCCAGGGTTTACAGAGCTCTAGTCTCTATCCAGGGTTTATAGAGTGCCCGTCTCTATCCAGGGTTTACAGAGTTCCCATCTCTATCCAGGGTTTACAGAGCTCTAGTCTCTATCCAGGGTTTATAGAGTTCCTGTCTTTATCCAGGGTTTACAGAGTTCCCATCTCTATCCAGGGTTTACAGAGCTCTAGTCTCTATCCAGGGTTTACAGAGTTCCCATCTCTATCCAGGGTTTACAGAGTTCCCATCTCTATCCAGGGTTTACAGAGTTCCCATCTCTATCCAAGGTTTACAGAGTTCCCATCTCTATCCATGGTTTACAGAGCTCTAGTCTCTATCCAGGGTTTATAGAGTTCCCATCGCTATCCAAGGTTTATAGAGTTCCTGTCTCTATCCAGGGTTTACAGAGTTCCCGTCTCTATCCAGGGTTTATAGAGTTTCTGTCTCCACATTTTTATTGTTTCTGGCAAGAGGGAGGGGGAAGAGAAGCACTATTATTTTCTTTTTTCCCAAGTAGGGTGTACTGCCATGTTATTCCACATAGGATTCTGTTCAGCCACAAGAAAATGGAGAAAGTTGTATATGAACCTGACTGTTCTGAGCTCCCTTGATGCTTACGCATAGAATCAGATTCAATCGAAAGAATTAACGTCTTTCCGACGAGTTCGGATACTTAATAACAGCTAACCAGGCTTGTTATTAAGAAGTATATTTAGAGCTGCCAGTAGCAAAATCTGGATCCAGCTAGGTAAAAAACCTCCATTCTCCAGGTTAATACAGTGTTAAAAGATTAATGCAAGCCTTTAATGTTTCTTGTAGTTCCGTTTATTTCTTCTATTTGAGTGAAGGGGTGTTTGTAGCCAGGGGGGATATAAACCCCTGGCTAAAGTTATTCTAGTTTGCCATTTTCTCTCTTCCAACCTGTATCTCTGAGTACTTTTAAAGAAAGATAGATGCACACTGGAAAAAATACTTTTAATTTGCAGAAACCTTTTTGTTTAAACTCATTCACGTATTTGATGTTTAGATTTTTTCTCTCAATTTTTTCTTTCTTAAAATATGAATTTGAATTTAAGCCACATCATATATATTTCACATGTCAAAGTTTGTATTCTGAAGAATGACAAATTATATAATTCACTTCAACATCATAAATTTCAAAATAAAAAAATTTGCGTACTTTTCCTCTTAGAAATAATACTAGAATGGTTTCACTAACACTATGTGTATTGTGTAATGTGCATATGTATTCTTTCATATTTGCATCAAATTAGCAAGAAAATAAAATTGTACTCCACTCACTCCACCCGTCATGAATTTTATAACAAAGGAATTGAGTCTTTGCCACAAACTTTGGTTTTATAAAACCAATATCTGTAAATCTCAATGTAATAGACCTTACATATTTCAAACTGTGCATTTTGTTAGATTAAAAATCCAAGTTTGAAATATTAAAGGCTACATAGATATAGTGATTAGAAAAATTAAGTTAGGGACAACTCAATTCCTTTACTGCAAGCTATGAACAGTGATGCACTGTAAGAAACTTTAAACGTTTAATGACATTTTTAATTACTTTGAGTGTATCTCTGGAAGATGTCACAAAGGTATAACATTTGTTTTTTTTAATTAGTTCATAATTCATTCTAATTTGGGGGTTTTTCTCCCTCTTGGTTTGAACATTGTTTTGTGATAAACGTCTTATTAAGTTAATATTTTTATTTTGGTGAAATACACTTAAACCCAATCATTTTTCTTATGGGACTGTATAAACGGTATTTTAATTTAAAAGTGACCCTTCATATATATTGTATAGAGTGGCATGTCCGATTTACAACGGTACACTTAAAAGCTTTGGCTGATCAATAATGCGCGAGATATCCATTATGCCCTCTTTTAAAATTCATTATTTTAATTTGTGTTTTCTTAATGATTTTTTTGCTTCTAAAACAATAGATTGACTTCATGAAATGAAGCACTTTACAAGCTAGAAAAACGAAGATATCTTTTGTAACATTAATCAGATTTAGGTTTAAAGGGTACAGTCTTAAATTTGGGATATATGCCCCAATTACAACAAAACAGTCCCAAATCCAGCAGTTCACTTTTGAAGAAAACCAGCTAATAAATATTTATAATTTTCAGATAGAAAGACAAGTATATCTTTTGCTCAGGAGTAGGGCACATCGTGGATCTAGAATGATAAATTGAAACGACGCCGATAGTCTCTTTAACCTTGTCTTCATTGAAAGAAAAGTTAATTGAGTGTAGACCGAATGTTCTTAAAGGGACAGACCGGCTATGTAAGGTAGTTAAACTAAGTGTGCAGTGTTGTGGACAAATTCTTAAGGTTTCATTTGAGACATACAAAACGTTTCCACGATGTATAATCACTGAGTTTGAGCGCAAAGTCGACCTGCAAAATCATGAATTTGGGATGGGTACGTTTTCAGAATCAAAAGAAATTTGTCAATAAATCGAAGTTAAAATTAATTATTTCCTTTTTCATCCTTATATTGAAGTTCTTATTTTCCATGGATTTGTTCGCAGATATCTTCAAATGTCGTCTACTAAAAATCCCATAAAATCTGCAGAAAATCTTTGTGATTAAAGAGAGATTATAGAAACTAATAATTGAATAAGATTACTTATTTTCGATGATAAGAGTTAATTTCTATTTTCTCAACATGTTCCTGAACAACTAATTAGTTTACTGTAATATTTTGTTTATATTTTTTGTTGTAGTTATTTAATAATCTAAAAAAAAAATTCTGAAAACGTATCCACCCAAAAGTACATTTTGAACGTCGACTTTGCGCTCAAACTCAGGGTTTACAGATCTTTAAAAAGTTTAATATGTCTCAAATGAATCCTAAAGAATTTGTCCACAACACTGCATACTCAGTTCAACTACCTTACATAGCCGGTCTGTCCCTTTAAGTTAAAAGTTTCTGTTCCCTTGATAACAGATATTTGCTTCAGCTAGCTTGATATATAATGGAGGAAATTAGGTGAAAATAAACATTTAATCTCACACAATAAAAATGAAAAATAAGAATGGAAAAGCAGTAAAATTGTATGGTATTTGTCGCTTTCTATAAAAAAGATAAATCATACTCCGCTGTCTCTTTAGTAATTGTAAATTGGCGGTACTGTTCAAAGTAGGATTGCAAAGGTTGACCCAGCTCGGATATTTAAATGTACAAATGTTGTTTGAGAATTATCTTAGTTAATTTTTTTATTTAATAATTTTTAGTGGTTGGTGGTTTAAATTTTTTTTGTTAATGAATATACAGTATATACATATCAATCAAGATTGTCATATTTGTTGCTAAAGTTTTAAAGCTTAAAAAGAATTGTTTTTTTTTTAATTTGATAAGCTGGAGAGGTTGCTAAATTGACCACCGGTAAAAGTCCTGAATCACCGTATCAAAGTTAAAGAGTCATGAGGATTTGATTCAAGAATTAGACCGGATATACTACTGGTAGTTCAGTCACCTCTCAAACTCATTTAATTCTTTTTTTGTATAGCTAAAACTTTTCTGAAATGAAAATAATAAACGTTGTTTTATTTAAAACTAAATGAACATCACTATCCATACAGTAAAGGGTTGTTCCATAGCGGCCGGTTAGCATATCTGAAAAAAATCATAAATTTAAATTGCAAACAAAAAGTTTTTTAATTTTAATTTTTTCTGAAAATTACATTTTCTTTTATGTATTTTCTAGAGATAAACTTGCGTAGGCAAGACATCGATTAGATTTGTCTAATTACATTTACAACGAAACAACATTTCTTCTAAAATTTGTACCATTGTGACTTGTGAGTTGCTGCATCGACATTTTATTAAAAGTTTATTTAAAGTTTATTTAAAGATTATTTAAAGTTTATTTAAAGTTTATTTAAAGTTTATTTAAAGTTTAAATGAAATGATTTTTCGTTCTATAGAACATTACTCAGAGAGTATCTTTTACTTATAAACAAGTAACTCTGTTATCAAAATTAAATACTTTACATACAGGGTTGTCAACATAGAACGAGCTGTTAAAGACGATATTAATCTTTAAAAGTTTAAAAATAAAAATAAAAAATCATTTAAAAGATTTTGCTCATAGTTTTTAGATAAATAAAGTTACCTGTCAAACCCGTAGATATTACTACTTAATCTATTAGGATTTCTAAAATATAATAAAATTTTGAAAATTACGGAATTGAGTCTCTCCCACAAACTTTAATTTTTTAACCCTTATAACCACTATAACCCGAAGCAATGGCGTAAACCTTTAATATTTCAAACTTAATAATTTAATCTTATAAAATTTATAGTATGAAATATCTAAGGTCTACAACATTGGGTTGCCAAAATATTGGGATTTGAAATTTAGAGTTTGTTGCAAAGTCTCAATTTCTTCGTCTTTAATTCTGAATTCAACAAGCTTAATGCCTGACTTGAAGAAAAATAATGGAAAATACTTTGGGGACAAAGAATTGAGTCTTTGCCACAAACTCTGATTTTATAATCCTTATATCTTTGGAACACAATGTCGTAAATCTTTGATATTTCAAACTTATATTATTTGATCTAACAGAATTCATAGTTTGAAATATCTAAGGTCTACGACATAGGAATTCAAAGATATAGGATTTAGAAAAGCAGACATTGTGGTAAAGCATAAATTCCTAGATATTTAGATATTTCAGTCTCATGATTCGTTTCGGTACAATATTTTCTTGTACTGGCATGTCCTTTATTCGTACCTAGACTCTTGATTTTGGACTCATAAAACCAGCTAAACATTTTGAAAATGGATGAACTAAGTAATGTATGTCTAGGATCGACTCAAGTTTAATTTGGTACAAGTACACTCTTGTGTAACATATACTTATTTCTGCGTAAAAGGGGTTCTCTTCTTTGTTCAAAATTAAAATTTTTTAAATGTTTTTTTGTATACTCTTTGCCTCAAAACTCAATTAAACTTTTTTTCGCAATTTATTAGTTCCAACCCCCCGTGGGAAAGATTTTGATGTCAAAAAAAGCAGTTGCTGGCGGAAGTTGAACATTTTTAAATGATTTTATCAAGCGGTAAATTTTACTTAACCTGTTAGCTCCAGGAACCAGGGGTATTCCTCCTCTGAAATATTTTGTTAATGGATTTTTCAGATATTCAAGTAAAATATTAGAAGTTTTAAATATTAGTTTCTTATTTGGTTAAATACATCTAATGTTTTTATTGATCTCTTTACTATCAAATGCCCAGGGCTTTAGGCTAAAATGTGCATGGTGTTAAGTAAGAATAAATCCATGTTTTTAACTAAGTTTTTGTTGAATCTTTATTGTTTTTATTCTATTTTTTTTTGGGGGGGGGGGCTTATGACGCCATGCCAAAGAGTAAAAATAAAAATACTAATCCAAATTACATCAAAAAAAAAATATTCAAAAATTTAAATATTTGCAGTCTTCAGGGCTAGGATGAGTTATCATCAAAATTGCGTTAAACATCATGATTATTAAGAAAAAATTGGTTTTCAGATTTTTACATAAAGCTTTTTACTTGCCCCATTTTGGGAAACTCTAATTTTGACCTGTTAGGGTTTGAAAAGTCTGGAAATGAATTGCTCCCTGATGGTCTAGCATCACTATACAGCACGTTATTTCAAGATCGTTAATCATTCATATTCTTAAATGTATTTAATAATTAGATAATAAATACGTTTATTTCTTAAACACGTATGGAAAGAGGGGGGGGGGTTCAAAATAAAATTATAAATTTTCAATTTTTCTTGAGTTTAAACAAAGTATAATTGTTTTTTAATTTTGCAAAATTGTTTCACCGAACTTTGCAAATAAAGTTGCAGTTGGATTTCTGTAAATTAGCAATATTTCGTACATTCAAAGAAAATAATCATATTGTGTTCAAGAATTGTACTACCATTTGTCATATTTTAAAAAAATCACAGGATTTCGGTGGCGGGGTTGCAATTTTACAACCCCACCCACCCCCAGCGTTTTTTATATTTCTAGATTATTTTAAAGTTTGAAAAAAGTGTATAAAAATGATTAAAGTTCTGCCTAGTTGGAACTACGGGAAATCTAGTAGATACAGTTGTTGTTCTAGTACTGCTGTGGAAAGTATCATTATTATCTTATGAAAATGATTAAAGTTCTCTCTGGTTGGAACTACAGGATATCTAGTCTAGTACTACTGTGAAAAGTATCATTATTATTTTATGAAAATGATTAAAGTTCTCTCTGGTTGGAACTACAGGATATCTAGTGGATACAGTTGTTGTTCTAGTACTACTGTGAAAAGTATCATTATTATTTTATGAAAATGATTAAAGTTCTCTCTGGTTGGAACTACAGGATATCTAGTAGATACAGTTGTTGTTCTAGTACTACTGTGGAAAGTATCATTATTATTTTTATTTTCAAAACAAACAAAATAACTAAAGAGGGCGTAACACGAAATGCATGCGTAGAATAATAATAAGGGGCTGTATGCGTCATTTCAAATGACCCAATATACAAAGATGACAATACCCGATTCACAACGGTACCCTTTAAAAGTGGTTGGTTTCTCTACAAAAGTGATTTGCAGAAGTAAATATTTCCATTTACTGATAGCGCCGATTAAAGGATTCATAACTCTGATTGGATAATGAGATAGATAGAAAGATAGATGCTACCGCCAAACTATTTCTATTGGTTCAGAATAGATAACAAACACATGACTGAACCTTGATTGGATCAGGCGCTAATGGACTCGGCATACAGGAATGTACTGCAGCAAAGCAAGAATTATAAGAATTAAGCACATTTACAACAAAAAAACGGCAATATCTTCCACGTTATTGTGTAGATAAAGGTTTCAAAGGTACTGTTGTTTCTCTGAAACTTTGAAATTACGCTCGCAGACCCATCCAGCATCCTTTCAAGTGGTGTTCGTAAAAGAAGGAACATTGGCAAGCTTTAAAAATTCATTGTTGACAGCCAATTGACAGCATTATAAAAATAATTCATGTGAAGAAGCTATTGACGTTTTTTATTTCCTTTGTTTTAAGTAAAGAGAAAAGAAGTTCTCAACAGTACAGATAGCAGAACTACTGTTCTAGTAACTAGTGGGACTATAGGAGTATACACATAAAGAAGTAGTTCAACTACCATTACTAATTTAACTACCTTATCTCTAATTCATTCTGACCTCAGATTAAAAAAAATTGAAACTTAAAAAAATTAAATTTATTTTAAACATGAGACTTCCCTGGTACTCTGAGATAAATATTCTGCAAGGTATTTTATTATTGCACTTTTCAACTGAAACAAAACAGAAAGTAAAATACGCATGAAGAGGGCTGGACATGTTCTTCATTTTAGTAACGTTCGTTAAAGGGACTGTAAAGGAAAAATGAAAGGGGGTATAGAATGAAACCTCCTGTACCCTCCCTTACCCTCCTTTACCCTCCTGTACCCTCCTGTACCCTGAGAATCTCAGGTTTTAAACGATACCTATGAGACAACTATCTATCGATGTTCCTGGGTCGAGAAATTGACATAAAACTGTCAAAATTATGCGAAAAGTAAATATGCCAGATTTTGTATAAACGTTGTAGTATTAAACAGATGTAATAAAAAAGCAAAATAAAAATTAAATAATTTTAACAGGAGCAAACCTCAGATTTTCAGGTTGCTGTGAGATAAAGTCGTTTTCAGATTGGTTGCGTAATTGTTGAATACGATCTGTTTAACTACAACGTTTATACAAAATCTGGCATATGCCCGTTTTGGTATAATTTTGACACAGTTTTATGTCAATTTCTCGAGACAGAAACATCAGATAGATGTCTTATGTATCAATCATCTCCTGAGATTTCCAGGTCTTATCCTATACCCCCTTTCATTTTTCCTTTACAGTCCCTTTAACGAGGACCTTGAGCTTAGTCATTCATTCGAAATTCCCCCCGAGCTGAAATCTTTAGAATGGTGGATATCGAAATCAATGCTTGATTCTCTCTTTTTGCCAATCTCAAGACTAATTTACTCTTTACAAAGAATAATTTCTGAAGAATAGAAATGCGCATTTAAACTTTTGAAAAACCGGTTATTATTTTTCTTGCATTTGTGGTGTCATATCAATTGGACTAATGATCAATTGAACGAACGTAAGTTTTGGATTAATGTTTATTAAGACCAACGTTCAAAAGGACTTAGTCCTTAAATGTAATAAAATATGTTTTTTTTATATAAAGTTCATATTAATATGATTAAATTCAAAATTGTTTAAATGCTCTAAAAGCCGGCTTGTGAACAGCTGACTTAGTTTAATCGTATATTTATAGTCCAATCGATTTGCACCGTATCTGTATTTGTAATTAAACGTATCTATGTTACATCTAGCAGGAAATGTGGCTAGTATTTATCTAGGGAAATGTGAAAGGATTAAAAGGATTAAAAAGAAAATTAAACGTTTCCACAATGGATATTCAGATTAAGCGATCAGAATTAAGGGTATCAAATTCGAAAGTTTTCAACTCCGTTCCAAATAAAAAAAAAAATTCTATGAAAATTAATAATCCTAATTTTCAACCTTTTTAAGCACTTCATTTTTCGTTTCACCCAAAAACCTGTACTTTTCTATTCTTATAAAAGAGAAAAGAATTTATAAGCATTAAAGATAAAACATAAACGAATTTTTTACCTCATTACTTAGTGTGACCCCAGCTTGCACGTTAGTAAAGGCATGGTTACTTTCAGTAGCTCCTAATTATCAGATTTGGTACAAAGATACCATAGTTATGAAAGGGATTGTATACGTAATTTCAAATGATCCTCCATTTAAAAATTGGCATATCCAGTACACAACGGTACTTAACCCACAGCTTTGTATTAACAAGTATCCATGTTTTCAACTTAATTATTTCACTTGTGGTTTCTCTGTAAAATGACTTGCGCAGTTCTGCTAAAGAGAAACAACGGATGATCTACTCAGAAGTAATGACTTTTTAATCTGTTAAAACAAAGAAAGCTTTTAATATTGATCTAAAGTTAATCGGGCAATAGAGAGCCACTTCAAATTAAAACTGCAGTCCCTTCAAATCATGAGAAAAGTTTCTAAAAGTTTCTCTACCTTTGGATGTTGTTGTTGTTGATGTTGTTGAAGTTGTTGAAGATGAAGAAACTGTTGAATCTGGTGTTGAAGCTGATGTTGAAACAGATGTTGTTGTTGATGTTGATGATGTTGTTGATAATGTTGTAGATGTTGATGATGAGCTTGTCGCTCTTGTAGTTGTAGAGGTTGAGCTGGAAGATATTTGAATAGGTAGGGTTACATCTCCAGTGTTGGCAGTGTCTAATGTTTAAAAACTAAAGTCAATGCATGGCTTCAATACAGTATCAGAACTAATTTTTTTGCCCAAAGACATAATTGTTTTCTGAATTAGCTTGCAGTTAAAAGGGAGTGTCTGGCTAGACATGGTAGTCGAGCTGAGAGTGCATTATTGTAGAGACATTTTGATAATCATTTGAGACCCATAAGACGTTTGTACACAATGTATGATTGCAAAGTGAGAGCGCAAAATCGATCTTTATATTCCTTCTGCAGGCGCTTGCCCCCAGGCAGGTTGAGGTGTGAGTCTCCTCTGCGAGCAGGCGTCCACAATCTACTAGGTAGACATGTCTAGTCGGACAGTCCCTTTAAACCAAAGGGTGATAGATACTTCACAAGTTCACAAAAAGTTCAAAATTACTTTAGAGTAAGGTTTAAAATGTGTTTAGTATTCCAAAACTAAATTGATCTGGTTTATTTGCAAGCTGTTTTTTTTTCTTCTCGCCCATGCACTCAAAAAGTGAATTTTTAGTATTTGTCATTCAGGAAATTACAAAATCACATTTAAGCAGCTCACACGGGGAAAAAAATTCTTTTTGAGGCTTATGCCTAATTTCATGCAACTTGCTTTAGTTAAGATTATTATAGAAATGGTATTAATTATACATTTGAAAATACAATTCAGGGAACTTCACCTGTTCCTGTTGAACCAGTTTCTGTTGTGTCTGTTGTAGCTAAAACATGAAAAAATGGTTAAAATTTGTCAAAAAACTCAAATTATTTTACCTTTAGAACAGGCTACAACAATATTCCTAAAAAATCATGTCCCTCTCTTTAAATGTAATTTTGTCCATTCTATGTTAGAAATGTTTTCTCAAATCTTTGAAAATCCTTCCCCTGCCTTTTTGTGG
Source organism: Eurytemora carolleeae (assembly GCF_000591075.1). NCBI lineage: Eukaryota > Metazoa > Arthropoda > Copepoda > Calanoida > Temoridae > Eurytemora > Eurytemora carolleeae. The sequence continues at coordinate 11,013 of NW_019398119.1, forward strand.
AGATTAATTAAAAAAAATTACCCCTGCCCCTGAGAATAATAATGTCTATAGCCCCTAAAAGTAAAGAATATACCCCCTGAAATACCTGTTGATGTTGTATCATCTGTCTGCGCAAATACCCCACTGCTGACAATCAAAATTAAAAACCAAGCCTTCATTTTTCTCTGAAATTTATGAGTTTGAACTTTAAACAGAGAAATTCAGGGGGGTATATTCTTTTTAGTTTTGAAATTGACCCTACCCCTGAATGTGCACATTTCCCTGTTTATCTTTTAAATCAAATTGGATAAAATTCACAGCTGACATTTTTTCATGAATTCCTTGTGGTGAATCTGTTGATGAAGTAGAAAACAATGTTGAAGCTGAAGTCACAAATGTTGAGTCAGTTGAAAAACCTGTTGATTCTGGAGTCACAAATGTTGAGTCTGAAGTCACTTCTGTTGAGTCTGAATTCCCAAGTGTTGAGTCTGAACTCAAAACTGTTGATTCTGGAGTCACAAATGTTGAGTCTGAAGTCACTTCTGTTGCGTCTGAATTCCCAAGTGTTGAGTCTGAACTCAAAACTGTTGATTCTGGAGTCACAAATGTTGAGTCTGAAGTCACTTCTGTTGCGTCTGAATTCCCAAGTGTTGAGTCTGAACTCAAAACTGTTGATTCTGAAGTCATAAATGTTGAGTCTGATGTCAAACTTGTTAAATTGGATGAGCCAAGGGTTGAGTCCGTTGGAACAAAAGTGGAATTCGTTGTTGTAAATGTTGATTCTCTTGGCTCCATTGTCGAATCTGTTAAAAGCAATGTTGAATCACTAGGAGGAACTATTGATGAACCAGTGGATAAAAGTGTTGAATCAGGAGATTCAAATGTTGAATCACTTGGAACTACTGTTGATCCTGATGATACTGTTGATAGTACTGTTGAATAACTAGAAATAACTGTTGATAGAATTGTTGTAAATGTTGAAACAATAGATACTGTTGATAAATCGGTTGATATTGTTGGCCCTATTGATGCAAATGTTGAGTCTCTGGAGTCAGTCGTGACACTTAGAGAAATAGTTGCTAGAGTCGTTTTTGTTTCGGAACTTGAAGAAGAAGAATTTATAAAACTATTTGTCGTAGCAATTGAACCAGTATTTGCAGATGTTGGTTTAGATGCTAATACAGTAGAATCTGATGATGTAATATTTGAAATACTTGTAGATTCAGATGAATTAATTGTAGAGACAAATGGTAAAATTGTAGAATCAGATGAGGAAATTGTATATTCAGATGATAAAATTGTAGAACCAGATGATAAAATTGTAGAACCAGATGATAGAATTGTAGAACCAGATGATAGAATTGTAGAATCAGATGAGGAAATTGTAGAATCAGATGATAGAATTGTAGAACCAGATGATAAAATTGTAGAATCAGACGATCTAATTGTGGAACCAGATGATAGAATTGTAGAATCAGATGATAAAATTGTAGAATCAGATGATAGAATTGTAGAATCAGATGATAAAATTGTAGAATCAGATGATCTAATTGTGGAACCAGATGATGAAATTGTAGAATCAAAAGTTGAGTCTGACAATGTAGAATCAGAAGAAAAAGTTGATGTTTCTGTTGTAGTTTCAACTGTAGTAGTAGTTGTTGTAGTTGATTTTGTAGTTTTTCTGGTTGTTGCTGTAGCTTTCTGACGTAATAGGTTTGTAGCATTTGATCCTGGCGTTAAAACCAGTTCTGACAATTTGTTTGTTGCTAAGGAATACTTTTGCTTCATTTCAGTAGCTTCCACAGCTACATGCGTTCTCACAAGTGCGGTGGAGGGATTTTCTGCAACGTGGATTGTATTAGGAGATGTGAGTGAAAATACAGGTAGAAAAACATCTTTTTTCCTTGAGAGGCCATGTTGAGAGATGTTTTTAATTGGAGTATTTGTATGGTAAGGAGAACATAAAACTGCAATATTATTATTGTTACCACAAAAATATATTCTTGAACAATTGTTCATATAAGTATATATGACCCTCTACTCAAATATACTTGCCAAATTCACACTTCATGGTAACACCTTTTTTCTGAGTAACAATGAGAAAGATATTGTCGTTTTTCTATCTTAATAATTCTACTTTTTAAGTCCTTGTCTTTCCAGCAAAGTTCTTGCTTCAATTTTACAGAGAAATCGTAATGTCAATTTCCAGAAAGCAAAATATGGATAAGTTTAATTGCTCAGACATAGATTTATAGAGTACAGTTGTGAATCAAGCAGGTATAACTCAAAAACAGGGTCGACACTTGGATTATGTTAAAAATCCGTTTGAGAATTCATTTTTTGTATGAGTTTTCTCTGGTCGTTTTTTGTTTAAAGGGAATGACCGACTATTCAAGGTAAATTACGGCTCAGTTTCATTTGCCATAATACTTTTGCCATAAATACTTTTGCCATAATTACATTTGCCATAAGTAACACTTGCCATAAATTACACTTGCCATAAGTTACACTTGCCATAATGGTTACACTTGCCATAATTACACTTGCTATAATTACACTTGCCATAATTAAAATTTGGTTAGAATTAACAAACATATAGATATATATTTTTTAATTACAAATTAAATACAAATTACAATCTAATTCAAAGACAGTTCGAATTCGGGGTCGAATTGTAACTTAGCACATTTTAGCCGAACATTTCCAATAATTTACTTCTGTAGACAAGGCATTGTCTACATAGGTGTAGTTGTTGTTGTCTCGAACTATTGGTTTACCCTTACTTGTGGTCTCAACGGTCCTCCATTGTGAGGAAATATGGAGCTGAACTTGAGTCAACTAGTCTGCTAAAACCAATGAGAAAACTAAAGTTGGGAATTTTCATGGTAAAATTTCCCGCATTTGCAATAAAAAAAGAGAGATTTATATCTTTTTAAAAATTAGAAAATTATGACAAAAGTAATTATGGCAAGTGTAACCATTATGGCAAGTGTAACTTATGGCAAGTGTGACTTATGGCAAGCGTAACTTATGGCAAGTGTTACTTATGGCAAAGATATTATGGCAAGTGTAATTATGGCAAATGAAACTGAGCCGTTGAACTGAGTATGCAGTGTTGTGGAAAACTTCTTTCGGATTCATTTCAGACATATTAAACTTTTTAAAGATCTGTAAATCCTGAGTTTGAGTGCAAATTCGACGTTCAAAACTTCTACTTTGGAGGTGGATACGTGAATCTGAAAGAAGTTTTCCACAACACTGCATACTCAGTTCAACTACCTTACATAGCCGGTCACTCCCTTTAAACTGGTTTGAATTTTGTAAATTGTTAATCTATTATTAGATTATTAAACCAATCTTAAACAGGGTGTCCCACAAAACATGAAAGACAACTTAAAAAATCGTCTTTGATCTTTGATTGAAAGCTTATGACAAAGTGTGTATCAAACAAGGTTAAACGACTTCTACGAACTTCATAGTATGGTTTATAACACCTACCTTTAAAATTACTAAATCAATGAAAGAGCAGATAATTTTGAATTTTTATTTTTTATCAAATAAACGTTAAAATGACTGAACCGATCGATCGGGCCCAAACTATTGAGGCACCTAACATGACCCCAGGGAAGGTTTTTGGATGCTCATTACAAAAGTTTGTGTCCAACAAATTTGAATTTTCGTAAAATTGTGCAAGCCTAGTACTTGTAAATCTAGGTTGCCACAAATTAAGTCAAATATCAAAGCGACATTTAAGGCGTCTTTCAACTGCCATATGGTTGGTGTTACACACAGACCCTGTATGGAATGAACCACCTTTTCGTTTATGATACCTTCCATTAACGGAAGAGAATCATTATTTAAATCCATTTTTCGATTAAAATCGTTTTAAACTATTGCCTGCATTGCATGAAAAGCATACAAGAACAAGCCATGAAATCCAATTCTAAAAAGAAATAATAATAATTTCAGAAATAATAGTTTTAAGAAATGAATGGAGCCAAAAAGAATATAAAAATAAAAATGTTTAGTAAAATAATCTTTCTAAAAATTTTCTAATTACTATATTTTTGCAGCCTGACACTTAAACCTTTGATATTATAATATTTTATTCATTTCATTTCACAGAATTCTTAGTTTAAAATATCTAAGGTCATACAACTTTGTGTTGCAAAGATATTGGTAAAGTCTGACTTAATCTATATGTTTCTCACATTTGTGATATATATATTATACCTGCATTACTTAACTTTGACAATCTTTTATACTCTTTTTTCTCATCGTTACTTGATTTTTTGTAATCTTATTAACTTAATTGCCATATTTTCATAGCTTTGATTATTCTGAAAGTTACGGAAAAAATTGAAAATTAAAAAATATTTAAAACAGAAAATCTATATTATCGAAATGTCCAAATAAACCTAGATTATACCTCTATACATTTTTATCTATTTAATGATTTAAATAATTTCTTTTCTTTTATTTTTAAAACAAAAACAGGATTAACACACTTTGAAAATGTTAGAGCTAGGGGTGTTTATGATAAAAGTGTCAAATTAAAAAAGTACATTTTTAACCAGACATTTAATGCCTTTGATCCAATAAATAGTTATATACTGAGGTTATATACAGGAAATAACTACTTTATAAATTATACAATATATGAATACAACTCATTAATTTTCAGTACTGCGAACCAATATGTGCACACTCATAGACCAAAATCGAGCAGTATTTGACAATTACTCCTTTTAAGCTAAAGCTAGAAAGTGCGTCGTAGATGTATACTGTATAGACCTACAAAAAGTAAAAGTGACAGCTCAAGAATGTATACTGGATAGGCCTACAAAAAAGTAAAAGTGAGTTAAAAAACAAAATCCAAGCCGTTGCAACGGTTTAAGTCGAGGCTTAAAACTTAATGAATAACTTTCAAAGATGTTTAGATTTGGGTCTTAAATTCCGGGAAATTATATATTTCACTGAAAAAGAAAAACAAAAAATAACAAAATTACTTTTTTTCTAATCCTGTCCATGTGTACTTAACTCTATGAACATAAACCAGGAAAACCTGGACAAGGGAAAAATTAGATTTCATGATTAAAAGAACTTTATTTTAAACTCAAGAGGAATTACAAGCAAATATTGTTATCACACAGTAAAGGAGAAAGACAAAGTACTGGTGCAACTTTGTAACCTCTTATCACCTCTAGTTTTAGTTTTATTCAAAAGTTTCAGAGCAGCAAAGATTTCAATCTTACGTTATTAGTTTGACGTGATTAAAGGGGCTGTTACCTAAGTTATTCAGGCTCCTCTGTGTTATCGTAGTTTTCAAATTGGTTGCGTATTTTCTGAAAATGATCTGTTTAAAACTTAGATTATTACACTAAATCCATAGAGAAATAGAATATAGTGTGACTTATGGCAAGTGTAACTTATGGCAAGTGTTACTTATGGCAAAGATAAGATTCTTTAAATTCCCCTCTAATATATATTCTATTTTCTATCTATTCTATTATCTTATATATATGAAATTTGGTATAACTTTGATGCAGTTTTATATCAATTCTCGAGACAGAAACATCAGATAGAACTCTTATAGGTCTCGATCAGGTTTCAGCCTTTACCCCATTTCATTTTTCCTTAACGGTCCCTTTAAGAACTCGGCTTTAGCAAGAAAACAATTTTACAAGCTTGCATGGTTTCAAACTGAATTCAGTGGACTCTATTTCCGACATGTTTTTGCTCGCAGGATTTTCAAATTCCCAGAAGCTAAAAATTGTTCAAATCCAGCAACTGGAGTGGGGGGGGGGGGGGGGTTAACCGAAAAAAGGTGTAAACAAAGGTTTAGTTTCCTTAAGCTATTGCGAAGATTTTAAGAAAACAATAGAAATGTAAAAAAACATCAGAAGAGTTGAAACTGAATTTTGCCAACAAAACATCCAGAGCGTGGTTTGAAACTTTTAATTTAAAAAAAGGTTGTACACAATTTATCATATTTGGAGATGAAACTTAGTGATTTTTTCTCTCCAAAACTTCACAAAGCAGGATTCTTAGTTGCTATACATGTCCTAACTTAAGTAACTCAAAGTGAGTGTTCGCTAATTCGAAAATTAAGTTAGCCTATACCCCCTTTCATTTTTCGCAAACACACCCTTTATAACAATCCCATAGAAGACGGTAAATATTTTTTGATTTTATAAAAATTTATTTACAAATAATGTAAACATAGTTTGTTAAAGATGAAGAAATATTAGTTTTATGTTCGAGTTTACAACTAAAAGAAAAGGTTTTACCAACCTGTCCTAAACAAATATATGATTTTAAAATAATGAAAACATGAATTTTTCCCAAGCACTTCTGTAAATACATTATATTCTCACTTTTTTAAATTGGGTTAGAAATGATGAATTTTAAATACGATAATTAAAGTATTAGTGTGCATACATTTATGAATTTGTTACAGGAAGATAAAATAATTATGATACTCGAAGGACATTTCCACGGCAGTGGGGAATTATAAAAAATATATTTTTTTTAGAGTACTGTTAAATGCGAATACATAAGTTTAAAATAATTCGTAATTAGTCCGTACTCCGTATACAACTAGAATTAAAGATAGGTACGTTCGCCTTTTTCATTTCGTTCGTTCAGTAAAAAACGATTTTTTGTCAAAATCTTTTGAATTTGATATTAAAAATTCGTTCGTTCAGAAGAAAACTACCGTTTTTTCAAGTTCGTTAGAACAACTTCTATCGTTAGTTTTTACGTTCTTTTTAAAAAATGATCTAATCGATCCAAGCCGTTCGTCTATCGTTTTTTTCTCTGAACGATACGATCATTCTCTAGAAACTTCGTTCGTTTTCAAAAATTTTGCTTTATATAGTCTGTATGTGTACCTTGCTCTAGCTATTAAAAGTCGGCTTGGTGCTTGAAATTAACCGGAGTTTACTTTGGTACATACGCAATACGGTATTTGTACAATTTTTACTGTCAGAAAGCGAAAATGTCTGGGCAAGAAAAATCCACAAAAACCTTACAAACAGTCGACAAAATTGAAAGTTTCTCAGACCAAATTCGCGAGACTTCTTAGTTGACGAAGTTTGATGAGCTTGGCGTCTAAAATGTTGCTGCATACAAAGTTGCAAAGCAAGATTGGATAAATAGCAGAGAGGCATTCTGAATCTATGTGTTAAGCCAAAATATTTATTAACTTTGCCTTGGTGAGAAAGCTAATTGATTCTAACATATCATCTGATCGACATTAACTGGTCAGAAAATTGAACCGGTATAAATATTAAATATAGTGAACTCTGATGGTATAATTGGATGAAAAAGAATCAATACATAACAATAAACATCTCTGAGGGTGAACAATGTTTAATATGGATAAACGTATAAATCCACCACTCTAGAAACCAAGAAACTAAAAAGGAAAGGAAAAGGCATGACGAATTGTTGTTTTCTGACTGAATCAGGGAATATTACTTTACTGAAGGTAAAGTTCGTGCAGATACAATTGGGAGCGCCAATGAGAAATTTATTACAGAGAGGGAGGGGGGGGGGGATGGTATAACTTTTGATGATTCTGTGGGTCGAACAGTAAAATTTTACTGATTATTTGTTTAAATTATTGAATATTAAAGATTTAAAGAAAAACTAAAATTGTGTGTCCTTCAAAATTTACTGACCCTGGACGAGGGGAATTATAAATAAGAAAACGATCAAATTTAACTCTAATTTTAGTTTTACGCACCAGTATGATAAAAACCAAGCATTTGATTCTTTGCCACAAATTTAGATTTTCTAATCCCTATATCTTTTCAAACTTATGACGTATAAGCCTTTGATGTTTTAAACTATGAATTCTGTTAAACTGAATAATCTAAATTTGAAACAGCAAAGGTTTACGCCATTGGGTTGAAAAGATATAGGAGTTTGAAAATTTAAAACGATTCCCTTTGGTAATAAGACAAGTTATGATTGAAAATATTTAAAACAATTCAGTTGACGTAGTATATTTATACAAGAATTAATTCACTCAATATAAAAATTACGATCACATTTATTTAAAACCCTAATAACAAAGCTATTAAGCAGATTCTCTCTTTTCTTATTCCTTGGGTTAAATAAAATCCAGGGGATATAGGGATATATAATAGATCAACTAAAGCTAGCTAGCTAGCTAGATAGATAGATAGATAGATAGATAGATAGATAGATAGATAGATAGATAGATTGATAGATAGATAGATAGATAGATAGATAGATAGATAGATAGATAGATAAATAGATAGATAGATAGATAGATAGATAAGTATAGACGGTAGATCCATAAGATTCAAATAAAGAATAACAGATAGTTTGCAAAGACACAATTTTTTTTGTGAAATTTTACAAAACATGCATTTCTCTAAAATGCAATGTTGAACAATAAAATACTTTTAAATACAAAAAATGCATAATTTTACTCAGTGTGCATTCTGTCTTTCTTTGCATGAGTTATCCAGCGAATTTACATAAATAAAAAATATAAAGAAAAATATTATCTAGAACACTAGAAAAACTGTTGAAAAGTTTACATGAGAGATAAATTAAATTTACAAAAATAAAATACCTGAATTTATAGCCTGGGAGCTTTAAGCCGGNTGTAGTATGAATTCTAATAATTATTTCAAATTTCTTAGAGAAAAATCATGTACAGATGCAAGTATTAACAGATATTTTAATAAAAAAATTTTCCAAGAATTTCCATTTTATCCTCTCTAGAAAGTAATTAGAAGAAGCCAAGGTGTCCCCCATCGCCCCCTAGTTTCGCCTTTATATATATACAGAGCGTTCCAAATCATATTAACGCCAAAATACGCACATAATACTCAAAAAATCTAGCATTTTCTGCAAACAAATATTCTATTAGCCTTACCAAATTTTTCAAAATAATTCATTCTTCTCGAATTTTCTGATTTGTCCCCCAAATCGTAATTTAAACCCATTGACGCGGTTTAATTTGATGTGGGACACCCTGTATTTAGTTGTAATTTAAATTTGGGTGTAATTGTTAGTTTGTATGTCCCATCAGAACTGATGAACCGATTTGTCTCAAAATTTTCGGTAATACTACAGTATAATGGCTTTAACTTGGTTCCAAAGTTCTAAATAGATTACGTTAACTATTAAAGGAGAAACTTTGTTTTCAGACAAAGCTGGGTTCACGAGCTAGTTCTAAATATAAAAAAGGTTTTTCCCTCTAAATACTTTAACCCTAAGTTTTTTCATAGACTTTTCATTTAATCAGGAACCCCCCCCCCCTTCTCTCATATTAGTTTTCAACCAACCGAAACATCAAAGCAAAATCTTCAAAGTTTTATCAAAAATAAGTTTTCCATATTAAGTTCTGCGGCTACAGGAGTTTAAAATCAGGGAAATTGTGTATATAGATTTGAGGGTAAAAGGTTACTTTTTTTTAAATAAAGAAACTGAGCTTTTGTCACAAACTCCAATTTCTAATCCCTCTATCTTTGCAATATATAATTGTATAAACCTTTAATATTTCAAACTTAACTAATTGATCTTTACATAATTCATAGTTGCTAAAGATCTAGACACCAATGATCTACAACATCGGGTTGTTGCAAAAATATCAGATTTTTTGGCAAAAACTTTCCCAGAGAGAATTCTGCGACGTAAACATTTCAGGATTCTCCCCAATAATACCGCAAAGTTAAATTGAAACGCTAAAGCGCTTTCTAGTTTTGAAATCTGACCATCTGATAGCATAACTATGTTAATCAGGTCAAATTGCGATCAACACGGTTGACACGGTCTTAAAAGTTAATGTTTTTTTTTTGCAGTTTGCTGTACTGTGTTGCTATTAGTTTCCTGTGTAAGTTATGTTTATTCAAGTGTAAAATTGCTGTTTTAGAGAAAATTAAAACTAACAATAGAGGGAGTGTAAAAGTGTCCAGGAATAGAATTAAGGTGAAGTTTTCTAAAAATAACATTAAGATCAATTTAATACAGGGTGACCCATAAAGGATGAGAATTGAATGACGATTGTTTTACACATTTAACAAGTGAAGATTGAATTAAGTTTTTTTCAATGAAATAGGATAGAAGATTGGTCTTTTTAATGATTTAGTAAATAAAAAACAAGTTCACAGTTGCAGGAGACCAAATAGCTTGAAATATCATTGGTGGGAACTATTGTGTGAGTATTGTTTCTTAAATATCTGATAATAAATATAGGACACTGGTATTTCAGGTGAAGGTTCAGTTAATTCATATTCAAATAGAAATGTTTTAATTAGAAGAAAGTGTGAATATGCGAGGACATTTTAGTTTTGTATGAATTATGCTCCGTATCTAAAACTTCAAAGAATCTCTCTTCGATGAGAACTGTAAAAAGAAAAACTCATTAAAAAAAAATAATTTTTAATTAATTGAAGGAAAAGGAAAATCAGAGCAATTTAATTTCTTGATGTTTTTTCTTTTTAACTTCTAACTTTGATAAGTAACCGCGGCAATGTATGGTAGTTGAACTGAGAATGTAGTATTGTGGAGAAATTTTTTAGGATTCATTTGAGTCATATAAAACGTACGTTTTAATGATGTATGATTACTGAGTTTGAGTTGACTTTCAAAATCATCTATTTGGATGGTTACGTTTTGAGATCTATTTTTTTAATTATTAGATAACGACGACAAAAATGTATCAAAAATTCGACAGTAAACAAATTAGTTGTTCAGGAACAGTTTAAGGAAATAAAAATATAAGTTTCTTTATATCTTATTGTTCATAAACATTTTCTGTAGATTATCTGGATTTCCAGTGAAAAGTTCGTAGAAATTTGCGAAGAAATTCGTAAAGAATAAGAAATTTAATATAATGATGAAAACGAAGTAATTGATTCTAACATTGATGTATTGACAAATTTCTATTGAGAAATATGTTCCTAAACATCTAATTAGTTTACTGTCGAATTTTTGATACATTTTTTGTCGTCTTTATTCAAGAATGAAAAGATGGATTCTCAAAAGGTATCCACCCAAATGGATGGTTTTGAAAGTCGATGTGCTCAAACTCAGTAATTATAGATCAGTAAAACGTTTCATGTGTCTCAAATGAATTCTAAAAAAATTTCATCGCAATACTACATTCTCAGTTAACATAAATTTCATTAGAAGAGGATCATTCATTTGGTGTTCAGTCCCGTATTGTCTGTATTTGTACTGTACTGCTTGCCCTGTTGAAATTCGGCCTGGTACATGAAATGAACTGGAATGTACCGTGAGTTCAATTAACATACACTGCCGGCCACTCCCTTTAATAATATCATCAAATTGGCATTTTTTTCTATTTTCATTAAACTTTTTTCATTATTTAATTACTATTATAACCATGACTATTTTTATAAAAGTTTAAAGATAATAGTTCCTAGAATTTTTGTTTTCTTTCCATCTATGATTCCTATTTACTTAGAAGATATGATTCCGAGCTGAGCTTGCTCATTTTCTTTTAATTCGATTTTTATCTTTTAGATTGGTCCCGGGACCATTTTAAGAATGAAATTGTATTCCTCAATTTTAAAATTGCAATTTTATGACTTGTACCTTGAATATTACTGACATTGAGCATAACAAACGCCACGTGACTCAAAGACAATACAATTTGTAATTTTTTTTTTTTTTTTTTTACAAAGGGGTATCGTACGTACAAAATTTGTACAAAGTAAAAATAATTATTATTTTGAATTTAATGCATGAGAGTAATCTCTGGCAAGGATGGTATAAGGTATAATATACTCAAACGAATTGTTTAAATTTCTAAACTTTGAGGAAAATGAAGCAAATTCGTAGTTAATGTAATAATTCGTATTGTTTCACTGTGTCAAAAGATCATTTTTTGAAAAAGATGTGATTTATTGGAGCTAAAAAATGTAAGTTCAAAGATTAAATTTTACCAATCTGAAGGTTTGCATTTGACCTTTATATTTTTATTTCACTTATAAGTCTATTTTATCGATCTGACTCCCATTTTTATCTAAAACGAACTGTAGTTGACATAGAATAAAAGCCAGTAAACGCCTAAAATATCATGTTTTTTTTTAATTTGCGTATAATTTAATACTTTCTCTAGGCAGCCATATCCTTAAGAATACTCAGAAAGTTCTCAAAGCCAAACATTTGCCATTTTAGTTGTTGGAAGACCTTAATTCAGCAAGAAGTTAAAAATCTTTTTTTCAGCATTTATGAAGATTTTAGAAATTAACCACCCAACCAATCTTTCTTTTTATAGTTATTGGTTTTCATTGCCCTTCATGTGGTCAAAACAGAATACTTTCCATGCGATTTTTATGATTAAATATGACAAATGAAGTTTAAGAAGAGGTTTCGACTAGAAACATAACATGGGAGTAGAAAATAGTTACTTTATAATTTCTCAAGCACTGGCTTATTAAGTATTTTGGATTCTTTTCGAGGTAGGATAAGGTATGGATCCTGTTCTTAACAGTTATTGGGGTTTTGCCCATTTTCTATCTGGTTTTGTTGGTTAATTTTGAGTTTTACCATATTGAGTGTTTTGTAGAATAAACCTTTACAGTGAGAGCCCTGGGATATAGTAGACGATATTACACTCATAGTATGACTTTAAATAGTCCAAAGAATATTAGACACAGTAATTTTTCAGTTCAGTACCGGCATTTCAGCAGGAAGGTCCTATCTCTTTCTCTCTCTTTGGTATGATACCTGTCCCCAAGGTGGCCCCTACAGCTGTTGCTATGGGGCGAGATAAACACAACCTTTAGTTAACATACTTGACAATGAGTTTTACTCATCGAGTTC
>NW_019398120.1:0-23320 GCF_000591075.1 Eurytemora carolleeae
TGAAATTTGATATTTTTTTCCAAAAACAGAGGGTCTGAGGAGGTCGGCCCGGCGTCTAAGACTAGGTTTCAGACTCTAAGATTCTACCCGGGTAGTTCTCCTATGTTTCCTGGATATCCTAGTTCTCCTATGTTTCCTGGATATCCTAGTTCTCCTATGTGTCCTGGATATCCTAGTTCTCCTATGTGTCCTGCAGCTATTGTTACCACATGATGTGTTCAGAGCTACTCTGCAATGAACGGCGTCTCCGTACTCAGAATCATCTACAACAGGGTGATGGAGAGCTGTCTGCAACGAGCAGCTTCTTTCATCTCTGATACCAGATCCTTTTATCTGTAGACCTCCTTGTTTCTCAATCATGTCTGGTGGACGATAGATCCCGTCCTCGTAGATCCTCATGATCTCTTCTACACCTGGAGTCATTGGTCTATGTTGGTATTCTGGCTGCTCCATATCTTGGGTGTCTCCATTGAGAGAAGATGGAGCTTTTACCTATCCTAGAGATCCTGGCTGCTCTGTATCTTGAGTGTCTTTATTACTAGAACCAACTTGAGAATATGGAGCTTCCGCATATAAACACCTTAGCTACTCTAAGGCCCCTGTAACTCTGTTCATAGATCCAACTGGAGAATAAAGGCTGGATCCTCTAGCAGCTCTGTGTCTCCAGTGGTGCTGTCCGAGTACAAGTTGGAGAATAAAGAGTGTCTTCTGATATCCTTAGTTGTGCTGAGGATTCCGAGTATGTATTCATGTAGGATGGGAAGAAGGCTGGCGTCCTCTTTAGTCCTCTGGTAGTCCTGGTAAGATATATCATTCTGAGATCTGTCCATGAAGTACATGTCCCATGGAGGCCTTAGTGGGATAAACGGAGCTAAGCTCTAACGTCTATCCTGTATAAGATCCTGGAGCGTACTGCTCTTATTCTCCAGGTTCTCTACTCGGCTTAGATTCAGATAAAGGGTTGAGGGGTTTTAGCATCTTGTCATATTCTAAATATTACACCATGCTTTAAATACTACAATAACCTTCCACAACTACGGTTTATATGAGTACAGTGTTATTTAGCTTTTCAGATGAGTAGAAAATAGAAAATGCAAATATGAAAAATTCCTAAAGATATTTTCAAAAGACTAAAGGAAATTCTAATTTTTAGAAAATTGCTTCTTTTTAATTAAATTTCAATTTAATAAGATTTAATTTTATATTTCGTTCCATGATCTTTTCTTCTAGATTTGTCAAAGAATTGCCTTTTTAACTTGATTCGTTTAAATATTAAATGTAATGACTTTCATTGTTCAAATATTCAGAAAATTTATTATGATCATGAATATTGTTTATGATGTTAAGGTTCAAATAAATATATTATAGAAGTCGTGAGGACGGAATCTAATTCGAGGCTAGAAGGTTCAGTAACGATATATATTTTGTCTATACCGAGATTAAAAAACAACTGACTGTATCACATGTATAAATCTAAATATATTTGGTTTGGCTTTGGCAGAACTCTTCAGACTTCTAGAGGTGGAAAATATCGTCTTCCACAATATATTTTATGATAAATATTTTGAGAGGTCAAAGCTCAAACATTTTTTATAAAATAAAATAACATCAAAGTTTTGATTTATTCTTTTCTATTAAAACTTATTATTGACTAGTTTGGGAACCCAGCTTTGCCTGAAAATAAACGTTTGCTATTAAAGTCTCAGAACTTATAATTTTTTTTACACAGCTAGAAAATTCCCGTGATTAAATCAAGTTCTATAAAATAGATATGAGGTTCATTGATATGTTCGGACATACGGAGATACCCACAAAGGATGAGCCTGTTAAAATACCCTGAAACTCCTAAAATAATGTGATCCTAAACTTTAATTAAGTTTCTGTCTTGAATGGCTTATTAAATGGTTTAAAAAGAGAGAATCAAGTTTGCAGGAAATCATGAATTTAAGGAAACAAACAGTTTAAATTCCGTGCAGTTGTCTTAAAAATCTCACCATTTGTGTGTAAACCTGTCTAAACAGAGATTACTCCTTTTTTCGCAAAAATTTAAAAGTTTTTTTGTTAGTTATTTTTTAATACATAAATTTGAAAAACAAGGTTCGGGGAAAAGCTCGGAGTAAACCCTGGGAAGAATCGGAGTAGAAGTGTTCATGATTTTTTCTCTGGTCCTCTCTCTAAGTAAGTATGATGTCGATTTTAGATAGTTTCTAGGGTATACATTTTATTGGTTAAGCCATTTTTTCATATTTTCAAGGAACATATTTAGGGTCCAAATGAAATTTTTCCCTAAATCTTGGAAAATCATAACGTTATGACCCTGAATGGTTTAGTGCTTATAGGATCCGGGGAGTTCGGATCCATGTGACAAAACCTTTTCTAGATGTGAAATCTTAACTGCAGAATGTTCCCTTTTTTCCAATTTACATATTACCGACAAGCTGGAGTACCCGGTGTAGCCCGGGTTTATATATTTTTATTTATAGTCACATATGCAGTTACTTCTGCTGTTTACTCGGCATTAAAATATGATTATAGCTAAATGGAGGGAATGGATTCCCTCAAAAATTTCAGCCAATTCGGTTCAGCCGTTATCCCAGCTACAGCGAATATATTTATACATATATATAAGCAAAGAGCTTTATTAGATTATTATATAGACTTTTATAATTATAGATTACCATATAACAAACCACCACATAAATACTTTGGATAGTTTTTTATTCTGTTTTGATTTAGGTTGTAGAAAATTTTATTGTTTAAAAATCGTAAATTGTAAAATGTTTTCTTTTATTTAGAGTTGGTTCCCTGTCTCCCTATAGAAGTTTTGTGAACAGTTTGACAGGTTTGAGGATTTTCTTTTTTCCTGAAACATTTAACAACACTCTTCAGCCTTAAGTTTTACCCTCAAATCATCCTTTCGTTCTACAGATATTATCAACTGCTAAGCGCATAATTTGGTTCATGACAAATAAAATGAATATATAATACTAGGCTTTCTGGGCGCTTCGTGCCCATTTTCTCTTTGTATACATTGAAAAACAAAAACAAAAAATCCACGAATTTTATTAAAAAAAAAATCGTGGATTTTTAAAATTTAATGAAAATCGAATTTTGTAGGAGGCAAATTTTTGAAATTTTTAAAAACCATAAACCTTCACTAGGGTCAAGTGAGGTCTAACACAAAATCGGTTCAGGCGTCTTGCTGTTTATTGGATACAAACTGACAGACAACTTTACAAGCAAAGTATAGATAGTATTGTTGACTTTAAAAGTCAATATGATAAAATAAAAGGAGATCTACATGGATATTTCTAACATTTATTTAATAAAACGGATGTTTTGAAATAGTGTCCCAAGTGGCNCATACATCTGGAGAAAAGGCTAAGGCATTTGAGTCGGAAAAATCGTCTTCCTTATATTTCGAATTAATTTTAACAAGTATATAGATATAGAAGATTAACAAGAATTTTAATGTAAGCTGTATTTAAAGGACAAAATCTAATTTATTTCAAAATTTAGTAAATCCAGAAAATCGTTTTAATGCTCAGGTTTCTTCAATTGTTTGGTTTGGAAGTGAACATCGTTTCTTTGTGGAGAAGGAAAGGAGGGGCAGGCCCGATTCTCAATTTACCCTTGAAACTTTTATCTGATCAAGAATGTGCTGCTAGCTTGCAGTAGAATATGCAAGTCAGTTTTGTAGAGAAACCTCAATTAACAGTAATCAGTTTTCAAAATTATGACATCGCGATATCTAATTCATACTTGACAAGACACGCTTTCAAGGGTAGAGCTATGTATTAGACATGCTTCTCTATAAATGTAGAGTTGCACTTACAATAACGACTGGAGTCCCTTTATGTTACGTTAGTATATTCGGTTAATTGGGCACGGGCAGCCGTAGAAAATTTGAATTTCCAAGCCGGGTCAACCTTTCTGGTCCCAGTTTGTACTGTATCGCCCGGACGCTGGGTTAATAAAGCAGACACTCAATAGGACTAGCCGGTGCAACAAGATTGACGCGGTCAAACTTTAGGTTGAATTTACTTTTACTAGAGGGTCAGGGGTGCGTGTGGGAAACACATCTTTTCCAAATTTTGTGATGTTCTAAAAATTATTAATAATGAAATTATTGAAATTTTTATTCCTGGCATATATTCGACTATATTAACATTTATTGCCGAGAAAACTTTTAAATCCTGATTTTCATAAATTACAAAAAAGTTTTGGCCATTCCTAGATTTATAACTTCTAACTTAAGAGCGGGTAACAGGTTGTATAAAGTATTTTAAAATATACATCAAAACTTTTCTTTCTATCAGCTTGGAACACACATATGCCGGCGCTACGACATCTGCTCTATTTCCATTTGCTCTATGGTCATTTGCTCTATGGCCATTTGCTCTATTAACCATTTGCTCTATAGCTCATAGATCACGACGTTTGCTCTATATGTCATCTGCTCTATACGTCAATTGATCTATGACATAACACGTCATTTGCTCTATAAACATTTTTATGACTGTGATGGTCCAATTGCTCTACTCAACATTTGCTCTATGAGTAAACACGTCATTTGCTCTATAAACATATTTATATAAATATCTAATCATATTAAAACAATATTTTTACAATTTTACATTTTACAATTCTTCCTACAGTTTCATTATTCCGCCAACTTCCAGGAGATAGTTTTGTTTGTCTGCTATTTGTACATATTGTGAGACCAAGTTAAATATTAGGTGTTATTATTATTATTGTTATTATTATTATTGAGCAGTCTCGCTGTCATGATGGACTTTGAAGAACTGATGAAAACTGCAATTTGCGAATTTTCCAAAAAAAATTCCCGCATTTCATAGTCCAGTTACGCTCAGGAATTCCAATAAAAGCTATTTTATAGTGTATTTTTATGTTATAGAGCAAATGACGTGTTTAGTCATAGAGCAGATTGAATATAGAGCAAATGACATATAGAGCAAATGACGTATAGAGCAAATGACTTGATAGAGCAAGTGGCCATAGAGCAAATGACCATAGAGCAAATGGAAATAGAGCAGATGTCGTAGCGCCCATATGCCTGCCTTGTCACATTTTGTGACCAGTATTTAGTTCTTTTACAACTATATTGGAGATTGTTTTTACAGGGCTGTTTTATTTATAAATGGGGCTTAGTTCTGAGTGAGCATCAACGAGCATTTTGAAAATTTAGTTTAATCTTTACATTTAAGATATTTTATTACATCCCATAGGTAGACTTTAACCTCAAGGGCTAGTATTGAATTTAGATATTAGATATTTTATCAATATAAAATTCAAAATTCATGCTGCAGGACTAAGAATTTGAGAAGCTTGTATTTCACCCCCCTCCTCCTCCTCCTCCTTTCTTCAAAAACATTTTTCACGCATTGAAAATTCACCTTTTGTTGTTTTTGATTGTGTTGTAAAACCTGGTTCTTTATGCCAAAGAAATTTTATTAAGAATTTTGTCTTAAATAAATAGTTTTTATCTGGAAACCCAACAATGAAATTGAAAAATCTGGAAAATTTGAAATTCTTTCTTGATTTAGTAAATTCACTTCAAGTCTGAAATGTGGTCAGTAGGATGGGAAGATGTCCCTAAAATTCTGATTTGAATTCTTATTGTTTGATAATATATGAAGGGTAGTGTTCCATGTTAAAGAAAAATAAAAAAGTATGAAGGATAAATACAAAGCATCCTGAACACATGGTATCTAAATATACATATATATTTAAATTTGACTTGTCTGTTTGTTTGTATTGCAGATTGTTTTAAATATACTCCAAAATGGCTAATCTGATCAGTTACATTTTCTGGCGGTAACTCAGTCATTGGGAAGATTTGAAGGTCGTCTTAGATCTTTGAAATTATTTGTAGAAGTTGTTCGTAAACCTAATTTACATGAATGCATCAGAATGTAGTAAATGCCCTACTCCAACAAAGTCTTTTAGACCGGTACCAATTCAGGCATATCCTTCCGTATCCTTCGGTATCTGTCTTACAAGATACAACTCAATCAAGCACTATTCCGTTCAATAATATTTACACCAGATACGACTCTATCAGTTTCTTCGGTATTATTTAACAAGATACAACTCAATCCCTCTCGTTAATACATGATGCATAGACTCTAACACTGTAATCAAAGCGGAGTATTATTCCGACTGACGTTTATCTAGATTTACAGACAATGTATATTGTATATCTAGGTGTGTTCAGGTTTATAAATATAGGATTTGCTACTGTATTTATTACAAGGACACAATAATCACAAAATTCTCCCAGTCCTGGCATTTTTAAAGTATTGTCTACCTTTTTTGTGCTGTCAACTTTATAGGAGATATTTAGAATTTCGATTAGATTTCAATTTATTAAATAAAACCAAAATTGCCTTACTCTGAACAAAATTCTCCATATCTCTGGTAATATTGAAAGAACGAGAAAGGCAGACCACATTTTGGAATTGCCAGGACTAGGGTTATTTTGTGGTCAATAACTATAGAACTATACTTCTAACATTATGGTTAACGAATAAAATCTGTCAATAATTTCAAAGATAAAGACCACCTTCAAGTAATCTTGCTACTGCTATGTTTCGTGTGACACACTGTACAGTTGGTTGAAATAAATTGGTTCGTTTTTGAGGTTTTTATGACTCTTTTAAGGATTCATAAAAATAATATCTTAATTTATTCAAAAGTCATGCTTTAACTCTTATTGCATGGTCCTCACTGTTAAATCTTATTTCACATTTTATATTATTATTAGATGGAAAGAGCAGAGAATTGATCAACAAGTCTGGCGAAAGTATTTCATCTGACGATGATGTTTTTTATATAAACTGAAATATGTATTATTTCTTAAAACATGTCAGTTGTGTTCAGGGGCGTACTCAGGGATTTTTCAAGGGGGGCTTATATTTGGTTTTCTTTCCGGGGGGTGGGCCGTGGGGGGTAGGGGGCTGAGCACCCCTTTAGGCCTGATAACTCTAGTGACTATATTTTACTAATCCAGGGGGGGCTGACCCGCCCCCCCCCTTGAGTATGCCTCTTGTTGTATTTTTACATCAACTAAAATATGTATAATTAGTTTAGTTTTAACAGTGTGTTTTATATTGGCAAAACTATGAAGTTAAAAATGCCAGTTTAAATTTTATATTAAGATTTTAATCATTGTATCACTTAAATTTTACTAATTAGCGAAATGTTTTATCTTTTAAATAAATGATTTTATTTGTCTTTATAACGGATAGTTGAAAATTTAAAATAAGTCGCATCGGAACGGATATTTATTCTCTTTGTTTGTATAGTGCTGCAGGAGGGGGGGGGGAGGCGACCTGCACCCGTTTGAAATCCGACCCGCAGATGACGTCACAAAACGCGTTTGACAACCTTTGTTTCATCTTATACATTAAAGATTTTTGGTAAATGTAAAAATAAATCTTTTTTTTAGCTAGATACGTAAAGGTTTCATTTGAGTTGGTCTAATTCATCATAACATCTTTAAAGTTATATTATTTTCAAGTTTTTTTCCAGAAAAATCGAAATTTTTGCCTTATAAAATCTTTAACGTTAATTTGGAACTGAAAGTTCTCATTTTTACGGTTGGAGCAAACAAAACCTCCCATGGGGGAGGATCTTTTAATATTACATCTGCTTGCATTTCCCTTCCGCAGGCCAGGCACAGTGGCGTACCTAGGGGGGGCAGTAGTCCTCTTGCCCCCCCTGGGAGTTCCAAAAATACAAAATTAAAAGGAAAATACGTTTAAAAAGTAACACCTGACAATGACAAAGACCAAGAATTTGTCTAAATTCACTGTTCACAAGGAGAGAACATTTTTAGCCTTCTAAAGAGAATACTTCATTACACAAGATGTACTATGACGGAGAGCAGACTTAAAGATCTTGCACATAAAGCTTTACACCCTATAAGGCTGTCTGAGCTCCTTACTGAAAAAATTATTGAAATATGTTTGTGCAAGCAAATTCCCAGAAAATTGTAGCTTAAAAGAATTGGTGAATATGTAGATTGAGTAAATTCTATCTAAAAATTTCAGAAGAAAATTCGTTTATTAGTAAAAATACAATTTTTAATGATGCTGTGATTATTTATTTAGTTAGCTGTGATGGAGTTAAGTGATAAATTTATAAAGTTATAAAGAGAGTGGGGCCAAAAAAATTTAAAAAAGGTATCAATATTTCTTTTTTTAAAATGGGTTTTTAAGGGGGGGCACAATGTTGCCAAGGGGGGGACCCAAAAAAATTGTGCCCCCCCCCCCCTAAAGAAAAGCCCTCGTACGCCCCTGCCCAGGTCAAGTTCAACCTAGCTCGATATCTGATTAACATTAAGGGATATATCATCATTTTCTAAACCCCTGACAAGGAGGGGGGAGTAGTGAAAAAAAATTTACCCCCCCCCTCCTGGCTTAATCCTAGAATCCCCTTATTAGAGTCGTCTTCTAATTCTTTTGCTTTTTGTAACAACCGGTACGTATGTATTCTTTTCTGCATTGATTTATGAAAATCGTCCAAATTTTGAGAAGTTGTCGAAAATGAAAACCCTTTTTACTTTTTTTAACAATAATATACAATGAGAAAATGTTTTAAAAAAACAGTCTGAAGCAAAACAGATTAACAATTCTTTACAAACTCCCAAATTTACATTTTAATGTTTAATAAAAATAATGATTTCAATTCACCTATAGCTAATACACACGTTAAAAGTTATTTAACAACTTTATGAAACAAAGAAATTGTGATGGATATGTCAAGGGATCATACTGAATTAATATGATGTACTCGATGTTGTTTTATTTATTTTATTTTTCTCATGTGCCCTTTATAGTTAAAATCGGAACTAGAGGAGTTCTGTTCACTGCAGTGTTTATAGTGCAGTTTACATACTATATAGTAATTGTTTTAACTCTAATAATTTATTCTAATTAAATTTTACAATATTTTTAAATCTCGCTATATGCTATCAGATGCTACATAGTACTTGTATTCTACAATAATGTTTACGTCCAGCCATTTTCAGAAGTCGTCTTCTAAATCGGGAATTTTTTATTCTAAAAACTTTCTCTCTTCTGCGGTCTAAATTTTTGTCAATAACTCTTGGATTTCTACAGCATTAAACAAGCGATACCATATTCCGACCTTATCGTTTTTTTAAGATAACTCAAAAAGTATTGGTCTGAGGCCGAGGGCAGGCTGATAAATTTTTTTTACTTTTCTAATTAAACATGCCCTCCACTTAAAAATTTAAATTTTCACAATTTCAGTTTTTTTATTACACATTTGGGGTTGAAAATTTTGCAAATATTTTTGCATTTTTGAGTTTGCTGGTTTTGCGATAAATTGTTGGCCTTTTGCAATTTTTCCTTTTTTCTTTAGATTATTTAGGTAGACGAGGTAGACCCGGCCCAAGGGCTTTCCAAAAATATGTAACATGTTAAATAATTGTATCACAAGAAGGAAATAGAGGGTGGGGATCACTGTTACCCCTATCCCAGTTATCCCAGTCTTTTTTGGGTATCGGAATCGGGTTAACGTTATAGTAACTATAGTGACAAAATTTGGTCTACATAAATTGTCATTTATTTCCAGAATAAAGTAATTTATTCTATCGTTTTTTTTAAATTCTCTTTATTATGCATTACAACTGAATCTCGATATCACATCTTTGAAATATCTTCCATGCACATATTTTAACCCCCCCCCCCCCCGCAAACCTGAAATAGTGTTTTCCTTCTCAATATGCGCAATGATAGTGCAAAACTGTATCTGTACCCGAGGTACTAATGCAAGGAAAGTTATTTCAGAGGTTTACACATTTGTTGTACTGCAGTGTACTGTCTTTGGGCGGAAAAGTAAACACAAGACGGATGTCACAGCCTGATAGGGAATCCATTTTCACAAAAAAAAATCTATAAAATATTCTGGTCATAGGAAACTTTTATGTGAATGTTCAAAATGATCAAAATTAAATGCTTTTAACCTCCTCGGATACTAAGCGAACACTGATTCAGGGGCGTACGAGAGCTTTTGTTTAGCGGGGGCACCAATTGCAAAAAAAAATTTTGGTCCCCCCCCCTTGGCAACATTATGCCCCGCCCTTAAAAACCCCTTTTTTGAAAAAATATTGATACCTTTTTTAAAAATTTTTTTGCCACCCCCCCCCCCCCCCNTGGAAATGTGGACATTCCCCTTTAGTCAAACTTTCAAGAAATTGAATAAAAAGTGCTTGCGCATGGAAATCTGTATGCTGAACCTTTAGACGGTTAACTCTATACCCGTATAAAAAATGAAAATTATCTACCATCATATATTGTAACAAATATAAACAAATACAAGAGAAAATCACAAAGTTTAACAATAATTATAAATGTTGATTGATAAATTTTAATCTTATATTACATTGATTAATGAGAGAGGTATTTAGATTAAAATGACAGATTGGGAAGCTCGGAATTTAATGAAAGGTTGATAGACTAGATGTTTAACATACATTTAAATAGGGTTGCTTATCAGGACCTGTAGCTTCATAATTAGTCAAGGAAAGCCTGATGTTTACACAAAGAATAAATAATATTTAATCTTGAGTTTTGCAATTTTATATCTTTATCTATCTTTGGAGGATTGAAGAGTGGAGAGTTCAAGATCTATAACTATCTTTGGAGGATAGAAGAGTGGAGAGTTCTAGATCTATATCTATCTATGGAGGATTGAGGAGTAAAAAATGTTGTGTGATGATAGTTCTAGTTCTATAAGATATTGAAGAACTAACTCTGTAAACGACCATCTCGTATCAAACTAAAATATTACAAAGTTAGCAAAATATAAAATATTATAGAAATAATAGATATTGATTTTCAGGCTGTTAACAAACAGAAGATATTCTAAAATACAGTAGAAATGGAGGTGTCGAGGAGTATATGAGGAACTTCCATAATATAATGCATGTACTGCAGTTTCTAGCAGGAATGTAATCAAACGCTGTGTGCATTCCTCCCAACAACTACAGTACAATTTATATTACAGGGGTTTCTCTTATATTCCTCTTACAGTACAATACATACCATAAGGGGAAAATGTTTCCAAGGCCTGCATATTTACTAGAACCTGAAGAGTTCTTCTTTATTTATGTACTAGCTTGGGAACCTAGCGTTGCACAGGTACTCCCTCAGTTTACCCGCACTTAGTCGTAA
Organism: Eurytemora carolleeae; assembly: GCF_000591075.1. Taxonomy (NCBI): domain Eukaryota; kingdom Metazoa; phylum Arthropoda; class Copepoda; order Calanoida; family Temoridae; genus Eurytemora; species Eurytemora carolleeae. Next base: position 11,226 of record NW_019398120.1, read on the forward strand.
ATTACGATTCAAGCTATTTTTTCCGATTTGTTTGACCCTCTCAACTTAGAATCTCAAAACCAAGCTAAGAACATTCCTGAGTTCCTCAATTTAAATTTGAGGCTAAGCGGTCCAGGAGTTCCTGAGTTATGATTGGACAAACAGAGATTACAACTTTATTTATAAAGATGGTTTAAAAAGTCTAAAATTGCGGCGTAATCCTAAATGAAAAAAATTTGGTTCAAATTCTAACGCATTAAAAAAAGATGAGTCATAATTCTAAAGAGTAATTGTTTTTCAGATCTTGGTAGTTAAAGTAGGTCGTCATTTTAGCCTTATCTTTACATGTAAGTAACCTTTATATCTACATTCTACAACTATTTATATATATCTGGAGTAGCTATGTCTCCAGGCAAAGCCGGGTTCCCAAGCTATTATTTGAACTATTCTATTAGAACAGAAACAATATTGTCAAGTTGTTTAAGAAAGTCAAATAAGTTTTTAAAACTTTTAATCATGACAATATAGTTAGTTGCAATCTAACATTTTCACGGAAAGGGGAGCAAACAATTTCTACTAAAAACAAGTTAAATGAGAAATAATTATTTCAAAAGGAATTGAATCTTTGCCACAAACTCTGATTTTTTTATCCCCATATCTTTGCAACCCTATGTCGTAGACCTTGGATATTTCAAACTATGAAGATTGTTTTGATCAAATAGTCTAAGTTTTAAATATCAAAGATTTACACCACAGGTTGAACAGAAACCTGGAAGAATATCAAAATTACTTATGCAGAGGTCGAATTATAATTTATAATATGTGTAGCACAATAGCTTATGATAATACTTTATCTTTTTCTATCATAATTTTGATATGCACCAGATTGCATTTATCAAATCACATTGTAAATATCAAATTTCAACTCTATCAACTGTTTTAAATGTCAAAGATATTTCACAACAAAGTGATAATTACAGATTGATAATAATATACCTGAATAATTATCCTAAATATAATCCTAATATTCATTCCAGCTCAACACTTTACCAAGCTTATTCATCTCAACAACGTTTAGTGTACATTCATCTCGTGGATTTATATGAAATAATTTCGTAGATTTCTCCTCCGAGGCTGGTAGTTTACATCCTCAACGCTCAGAGGTTGGCCTTGACTGAACCAGGCCTCACGTCCTCCGGCCGCCTCTAAGACACATTATTTTATATTTAGAGGCCCTTCTTATATATATATGTAATATTAATAATATGTATATATAATATATATAGATACTAGGCTTCAGACGGTCCCGGAAGTAAAAAGTCGTTAGCCACAGAGCATGAAGAATTACAATTGCATAACTTTAAATCAAAATGGCAATTTAATTCTTTTTTTCTGCAATTTTTCATTGTTAATTTTTTTTTCAAACTTTTCAAAGATTACATACTCGCATACCATTAACAACAGTCAAAAGAATTGAATTTAAACCAGATCTTATAAATTCAAAGTTTAATACATCTAATTTAAGTTAAAATAATAAATTTTACTGATTGTTAAAACACGATCGTATTACTGCGAGCTCAGTAATTATTTGTTCTTTTTGCATATGTAAATGTTCTTGGTCTTAACCGAAAACGATTAACAATAATAGAAAGATTTTAGAGAAAGAGTGTAAAAACTAAAACTAGAGATTAATCAATGAAGCGGCACAGAAAAAAAAGAAAGAAATATTGCAATAAGTTGAATGAAATCTATAGATTTTAATGTCTAACGAGACTGTAGACGTAACATGAAGTGATTCTCCAGTCTCTCTAGAGTGTCATGTCTGATTCTCCAGTCTCTCTTAGAGTGTCATGTCTGATTCTCCATTCTCTCTAGAGTGTCATGTCTGATTCTCCCCAGTACCCTCTAGAGTTTCATGTCTGATTCTCCAGTCTCTCTAGGGTGTCATGTCTGATTCTCCAGTCTCTCTAGAGTGTCATGTCTGATTCTTCAGTCTCTCTAGAGTGTCATGTCTGATTCTCCAGTCTCTCTAAAGTGTCATGTCTGATTCTCCATTCTTTCTAGAGTGTCATGTCTGATTCTCCAGTCTCTCTAGAGTGTTATGTCTGATTCTCCAGTCTCTCTAGAGTTTCATGTCTGATTCTCCAGTCTCTCTAGAGTTTCAAGTCTGATTCTCCAGTCTCTCTAGAGTGTCATGTCTGATTTTCCAGTCTCTCTAGAGTGTCATGTCTGATTCTCCATTCTTTCTAAAGTGTCATGTCTTGTTCTCCAGTCTCTCTAGAGTGTCATATCTGATTCTCCAGTCTCTCTTGAGTGTCATGTCTGATTCTCCCCAGTACCCTCTGTTCAGGAATGCAAAAGATATCTATCATTAACTTTTTAAAAGTTAGACAACGACAGATAAAAGTATAAAGGGTACATGCCACTTAATTTTTGAATGGAAGGTCATTTAAAATTAGAAAAACAGTCTCTTTAATAGACCAAAATGACCAAAATATTTTGTCTTGAGAGATACATCGTATTTTAAAATCAGAATGAAAATAAAGAATAAAAGCTACAAAGATAGTATATAAAATCTAAATCAAAAATCTAAGATGAACAGATAGATAATTGTTGTTCAACACGAATACAAGGAGAGTTCAGAGTTGAACGAATTCTTGAGCATTATCTTAAGTTTCAAGTTTTCTGCATGCATCTATCTGTCTATCCACCTATTCACCTATCTATTTATTTATCCACATTCTACATGCACGTATTCTACTCATAGCTGTGTTTACAGGGTCTAATCTAATTTATAAAGCTGCAATTTTTAAATATATTTATGAATGTCGCACTTTTGTGCGTACTCAACTTCATGACAGGAAAGCACAAGATCGTTCAGATAAAACAAAAACCATTTTTTCAGCCGCTACAAAATATAACAGAATATCACATCGTTTGCGGTGAAATCAAATGTCACATTGGAAATGAAGAAGGGGGTTGGTGGAAGCTTTAAGAATAGATAAACTAGATATAAGATTAGATGAACTAGATATAAGAATAGATGAACTAGATATAAGAATAGATGAACTAGATATAAGAATAGATTAACTAAATATAAGAATAGATGAACTAGATATAAGAATTGATGAACTAGATATAAGAATAGATTAACTAGATATAAGAATATATGAACTAGATATAAGAATAGATGAACTAGATATAAGAATATATGAACTAGATATAAGAATAGATTAACTAGATATAAGAATATATGAACTAGATTTAAGAATAGATGAACTAGATATAAGAATAGATGAACTAAATATAAGAATATATGAACTAGATATAAGAATTGATGAACTAAATATAAGAATTGATGAACTAGATATGAGAATAGATGAACTAGATATAAGATAGATGAACTAGATATAAGAATAGATGAACTAGATATAAGAATAGATGGATTAAATATAAGAATAGATGAACTAGATATAAGAATAGATGAACTAGATATTAGAATAGATGAACTAAATATAAAAATAGATGAACTAGATATGAGAATAGATGAACTAGATATAAGAATAGATGAACTAGATATAAGAATAGATGAACTAGATATAAGAATAGATGAACTAAATATAAGAATATATGAACTAGATATAAGATAGATGAACTAGATATAAGAATAGATGAACTAGATATAAGAATAGATGATTTAAATATAAGAATAGATGAACTAGATATAAGAATAGATGAACTAAATATAAGAATAGATGAACTAGATATAAGAATAGATGAACTAGATATAAGAATAGATGAACTAGATGTAAGAATAGATGAACTAAATATAAGAATAGATGAATTAGATATAAGAATAGATGAACTAGATATAAGAATAGATGAACTAGATATAAAATAGATGAACTAGATATAAGAATAGATGAACTAGATATAAAAATAGATGAACTAGATATAAAAATAGATGAACTAGATATAAGAATAGATGAACTATATTCAAGAATGGATGAACTAGATATAAGAATAGATGAACTAAATATAAGAATAGATGAACTAAATATAAGAATAGATGAACTAGATATAAGAATATATGAACTAGATATAAGAATAGATAAACTAGATATAAGAATAGATGAACTAGATATAAGAATAGATGAACTAAATATAAGAATAGATGAACTAGATATAAGAATTGATGAACTAGATATAAGAATAGATTAACTAGATATAAGAATAGATGAACTAAATATAAGAATAGATGAACTACATATAAGAATAGATGAACTAGATATAATAATAGATGAACTAGATGTAAGAATAGATGAACTAGATATAAGAATAGATGAACTAGATATAAGAATATAAGAATAGATGAACTAGATATAAGAATAGATGAACTAGATATAAGAATAGATGAACTAGATATAAGAATTGATGAACTATATTCAAGAATGGATGAACTAGATATGAGAATAGATGCACTAGATATTAGTTAAGAATTATGTGAACTGGATATTACAATAGTAACTAGATGACAGTTAATCTATTGTAAAATTTGTTACAATAGATTAACTAGATGTTAGAATAGATCAACTAGATGTTAGAATAGATTAACTAGATGTTAAAATAGATTAACTAGATGTTATAATAAATTAACTAGATGTTAGAATAGATTAACAAGATGTTAGTTAAGAATTGTATAAATAAGATGATTGTATGCTCCTAATTAAAAGAAACAAGGTTAAAATGTATCTCTATCTATACACATACAGCCTCCTTAATATTACTCTCTACTCTATCTAATCTAATCTATCTTTCTATTCTAAAAAACTAGGCTTTCCTTTGATTTTCCTCTGTATGTACTTCTTCTCAAGTGAAAATAAAATCGATAGCCATATTATACAGAGTGTCCCAAAAACTTGGGGCACATGAAACTATGGAAATGGAGGACGATATTTAAGAAAACTCCTGTATATTTGTTGTTTTAAAGCAAATTGTTTTACCAGTTACTTAAGATTAGAATCTACTTATTAAATGAAATATGTCCATGTGTGCACTGCACAATTTATATGTTCCATGTCCTTTGGACTATCTCAAATTCTAACTTGAGTGATGAGTCTTATAGTCGTCTTCTCATTCCACAGTTTTATGGGTCTTCCTGTATTATTATAAATTTTTGAAAACGTTGAATCTTTTAAATTGACGAAAACATATTAAGTTGCTATTAGACAATTTTAATTTGTTCAATAAATTGGATTCTAGGTAGATTCCTTTAATTCTCAGTTGAAATTTGAAATTTGCAATGATAAAACATTAAAAGTTATTAAATTGCAGAAGTAATTGAGCAAATAAGTTTAGTTAATATGTTCATGTTAAGCAGGTGTTGTATATCAATGCTCTCATAAAATAACTTGGTGGAGAAAGTGTTAAAATTATTAATAAGTGTCAAACTATACCCGGCCAGTTTTTCACGTCACACCGCTAATTTTCAAGACAGAAATTTTTAACAAAAAAAAAATTCTCTTTTAAATTGATAAATGTGTCTTATGTTTAAAACAACAAACTATCCAACTAAAACAGTACTCTGTTACACAGTTGTACTTAATAAACGAATACATGTACTTCGATCTTTATTCTAAAGTCGAAATGTTGTAATATTTAATTATTAAAACAAATCGCACTGAAATAAAAATTTAAATCATTAAGAAATTTTAAACATTCCCTAAAAAACTCAGAATTTTCTGCGTCAATTGTTTTATTTTATGCACTACAGAACTTGCATGAAAAAAATTCAATCTTTATCCCATTGAAACAAAATGTGCAGGATAAAATCCCATTTTTCAATCTTTTTATTTTCTATCAAATGTCAAAATAAGTTCTATGTTTTTCATCTCAGATGTTGAGTAAAAAAATGTTCAGCATTGCTTCTCAACTTGCTTAAGTTGTGAAATTAATCTTTAAAAATCAAATTCTATTTCACGAACTATTCTATAGTATAAATTCCTTATCTTATATTCCCCTCTCCGCCTACAATCCTTATCCTTACTTTCCCCTGTACTGAGTGCCTAGTTCCCCCTCCCTCCTCTCCTAATTCCTAGATTTCCCGTATCATGTCCTTTATAATTTGTCGGCATATTGTAAATATTAAATAACTGTCCTCGTCCTATATATCAATACAATGAAAATGAAATTCTATTTCAATTTTTGATTTTTGATTTTAAGTAGCATGGATACACATAAACATGGAAACAAAGAGAAGCTATTATGTAACAGCTTCTCTTTGTTTACTTAGGTGAACTTGTAATTTGAAAAAAGCTTGTTAGAAATCAAAACTTAAATGAAAAGTCGTCTTCATTGTTTTGATAAAAACGCCAACCAATGTATATATGTAGCAATCACGGTTTATTATCATCAGAGGTCGGAATTTTTGAACTAGAGAGCTAGTTCGACTAGCATGGTTGGTTTAAGTGATTCTCTAGTGCTGTCAAGATTATCTTGAACAAGAGGTTAATTTTATTTAATCGTCACATTGAGGAAGATGAACATGAAATAGTTGAACTAAATGATATATATCGCAGTTCAACTACTTCATTGTATTCATAGATTAGCGGTAAAGTTTTTGACGCCGGACAAATTATTATTTTGCCAAGTGTTGAGAATTTTTTTTGAAAATTAACAAATGAACCAGATTAAATACACTCCTATTAACAACAATCCAACCCAAACTAAAGTTTTACAAAAAGGTTTACATCACCATGGGATGTAGAGATATAGAGAATAGTAAATTTTAGCTATGGCCCAAACTCAGTCTCTTTACATTAGGTATTTACCTTCTATTAAACTCTTCGTTGAGCGCCATATTGAATTTCTAGCATATTTTCCTTAAATCATATTAAGAGTTAATAATTTCAGTGACTTAATACGTAATTTATTTCCAATTCGTAACTTAGACCGTTCTGAGGTACAATCAGGGATATATTAAAATGTGTAAAAAATTTGACAATGTTTTCATGTATGGCGGAAAGTATCTTTTATATAAAAGGAAACAGCATCGTACAATCGGACATGCCACTTTATATATGAGGGGTCATTTTAAAATACGTTTTTGTCCTTTTAAGAATTGTTCGAAAACTTGAAAGAAATAATTGAAAGTTAAGATATCTCATCCTTCGGGTAAAAGAATTTTTTACATACAGTAGCATCTTTTAATCTTTTTATGAAACTATTGAGTACTTTATCATTCTTACTCACTTAATTGTGAATTTTATAATGTAATGCTATAATGTTAAATTAGCTGTACATTCTAGCACGTATGCTATAATACTTTGATTGGTTCCCAGATTTTTCCCAAAAAAATTATATTTCCAAAATATTTTTTTTGTAATTAAATGAAAATAAAATTGAAATCATCTGCTTTGTTTCAAAGCTTATTTGATCTAAAAATAGCCATTGAAATAAGACAAGTACACAAACGTTTCATAAAATTACCTATAATACTATTATTTTGGTACGACGGGCTATAAAGTTTTTGGACTTAAATTTTTTCTTTATCTCGAAGGTTCTCTCCTATTTAGATTATATTTTGTCCCTCGCTAAAGCTCAGGACAAAATTAAATCTGAAAAGGCTTGAACCTTCTGGATAAAGAGAAAATTTCTGTCCAAAAACTTTATAAAACTGGAAACCAAAATAACAGTGTTATAGATAGTTATAAATATTGGATTTTTTAATATAAAAAAAAATATTATAAAACTTTTTATACTTCTGATAAGGGGTTTACATTTTTTAGTTGTCTATCTAATGTGGGAAATGTTTAGTGTTTAGACATCCTTTCGTCTGGTAAACTTCTTTTCATATCCACACTTTACCGTGTGAAATTGACCCGGTGTCGTACATCAGTTCATCTCCCCTAGTGTTTAAATACCAAAGTTTGACATAAAAAACAATGTAATCAAGAAACCTTATTAAATTACATAATTAAATGCGAGTTCAGTTCTAGAATTTATTATAAAAGAGGAACCCGGAAAAAAGGTTATTTTCTCTCAAATATCGTCTTCCTTTAACATTTTCTAACAATTAATATTTATTCGAGATAATATCTATTGTGTCTTTCTAATCAGAATACATTAATAAACATCAGCAGGGGTCATAATATTACTTTTAACATTGTATAGATGTGGTAAAAACTCTAGGGGATATGAACTGATACACGGAACCGGAAAAAAAGTGGAAACCATACCCCGTAAAACTCGATTAATCTTGAGTCTTCTTAATTTCTGTATGAGATTGTCACAATATTGCACTACAGGTCCGAACTAAGTACTGTTGCTTGAAGTGTTTACTGCTTGAATGCCTAGATGTTATATTGTGGTGTATACTAGTTCTACTGCCTGGATATATTTGCCTTTCTATCCGTCCTACTTCATCCTTCCTTCCACCTTAAACTTGTTTCTTATCACAACTCCGGGGGTCCACCGGGTACACAGAGTACACACGCGCGCCAATATCATTCACAAAGTACATTTTGCAGTACACTCCAACGATAAGTAACGCTTATTGGACTTAGTGTTCTGGGAGCGGGGGAAGGCAGTCGGCCACAGGCGCCACAACATTTTTTCCTTCCATGCCACATATTAGCTTTTTTGTCTTCCGGCAGTATGATAAGCCACAACCGTTCGGTCTTCCATGCCACAACATTCGAGTCTTCCGGCAATTATTACGCTTTCTAATGTTAATTTAGCGCATTGATTGCTATTTTGCTACGTCATGCAAAAGTTATCTATAATTATACTTCTATTTAAGTTTTAAATTAGAATAATGATGGTTCCTTTAAATGTGAACTGCTACTATTACTTTTCCCCAAAATTGAATTCAATCTTTCCTTTAAAATGGCTTATTTTTACAAATGTTATGAAAAATAAAAATGATGCACCATAACATACTCTTTAAGTTCAAAGGGCGCTCATAGCCTAAAATTTTCATTATTTAACGAGAAATTTGCAAAATAGAATCTTTTCATTTGGAAATCTGTAATGCGGACACCATGAGCCTACAGTACACTATGCAGGCACAAGCCTTCCATATTTGCTAGGCAGACTGAGCCTCCACTATGGAGACTAAGCCTCCGTTATGCAGCAAACGAGCCTCCATCATACAGCACAACTTTTTTAAATCTTGGTTTTTATGTGTAATGAAAAATATTAACTATTTTTTTGACATTATGGCATAAGAATTTTACTACAGATAAGAGTTAATTATAGATTGTCATGATTAGAAACAAGCTGCCGGAAGACAAAAAAAAGCTAATACGTGACATGGAAGTGGAAAATGTGTGGCTTATGGCCGCCTGCCTTCCCCCGCTCGTACTGCTCAATACAAAACCCTAGATAAAACAAAAGCCTAAGTAAAAAATGCATAAGTCAAAGTATTCACAAGAAAAAACACAATTTGCACAGTTAATAGTTCAAACATGGTGAACTGAAGGAGCATAGTGCAACCAAAATTAGCATAATATAGTTTCAGGATTTCCAAAATGTTGTCTGCCGTTTCGTATTTTTAAAATTAACGGAGATATCAAGAAAGGGGGGGGGGTGACGGGTCATAACACGTATTACTCTCCGGGAAATTTAAACAGTGTATAAACATAACTTAGCATTGTCCTAGGAGGCTGATTTTTTGCATGCGAGCTTAAATTTATGTAAATTACATGCATTTTCGGTTTTGAACGGATCTGAGCAAAAGTGCGCGCGCACGCGTGTTTTTTTTTGTGAAAAAATACGGCTTTTTTTACAGTAAATCAATCTTAACTTCATTAATTGCACTTGAACATTTATCCAGATACTTTTGAAAAAAATATGCGCTTAAAAAATTCACCTCCACCGCCCTAATACACGTTTAAATTTTTATGAGGATATTGCTTTTTTGGGAACGTAAATAATCTTAAGGATTACAAGCATTCAAGTTTCAGTTCAATTTTTTCCTTGCATCAAAGTTGAATGTGGTATATATGTAATAAAACATCTGTGGTTTTTTAGATTATTCAAAAATAAACCTTGGGTGTTCCTCCATCCTAAATCCTACCCTTGGGTGTTCCTCCATCCTAAATTCTACTTAGCTGAAGATGCGAGCGAGCTGATCAGAGTCCTAAAAACTTAATTTTTTACCTTAGAAATAGAACACTTGTGTCTAGAATTAACAAAACTACATTTAAAACATATGCCAGGATGACCCAGAAGGTGACTGCTGGCTGCTAGCAGCGCGTCGATCAGAGAGTCTTACAAAAGATTTTACCCAGGGGGCGGGCATAACTCTCCTAATTTTGCCTGGCTAGGTTTATACTGTACAGTGAAAATAAAGTCTCGAATTGGTAGGACTTTATTTCCAGAGACTTTTTAATAAAAGGACTTTTTTCCACAGGACTTTTACAGTGTGAAATTTTAGGACTTTTTTGCCGGAAACTTTTTTGGCGGTTACCGGTCAAATTGACCCCCCCCCCAGCATATTCTGGTTCTCAAGTACCCCAGCAGAGATAGGGTTAAGGAGAAGGATTTAATTTTTTCCCCTATTGGCAAGGCCCAATTTTATACAAAAATCATATGGACTTGTTTTCTTTGCTTGAATATTGTAGTCTTCACTTTCAAACAATAACTTTCAAAACTGATCTACGAATTTTGATCCCCCCAGGTTGAATTTCTGATCGGGTCATTGTGTACAGTGGCTGTACAACAAGAAGTCTAAAATTCCAGATGCCCCCTCTATTACTAATATCTCGATGATTTTACCCAAGAAATGAACTCCTCTTGCCCAATTACCCAAAAATCGACATACAACACGCAAAATCTGTGCTAAGATTACCCATAATCTAATGGTTGGCTACTAGCGCGCAGGTCAGAATGCTCCCATATTTATTTTGACCTTAGAAAAGATTCCTAGTTCCCAATTACCTTTAGATCGACATACAACAGGTAAAACTGTGCTAAGATGATCCATAATGGAACTACATGCAACCAGCGCGCCGGTCAGAATGCTCTAATATTTATTTTGACCCCAGAATTGAATTCCTGGTGCCCAATTACCTATAAATTGACATACAACATACATATAAAATCTGTGCTAAGATGACCTATGATGTAACTGCCGGCAATTAGCGCGCCGGTTAGAATGCTCCGATATTTATGTTGACCTCAGAAATGAATTCCTCGTGCCCAATAACCTATAAATCGACATAAAACATGTAAAATCTGAGCTAAGTTGACCCATAATATAACTGCCGGCTACTAGCGCGCCGGTCAGAAGGCTCCAATGTCTATTTTGACCTCGGAAATTAATTCCTTGTCCCGATTTTGCTATAATTTCATGTATCTCATGATACTTTTATTCTGACTTAGGCCAAACTTAGCAAATAAGTATTCAAAGATATTTTCTTTTATTGCGCGCGCGCGCGGACATTTAAGGCTTTGGAGGTGAATTTTTTGAGCGCATATTTTTTTTCAAGAGTATCAGGAAAAATGTTCAAGTGCAATTAATGAAGTTAAGATTGATTTACTGTCAAAAAAGTCCTATTTTTTCACAAAAAGCGCGCGTACTTTTGCTCAGATCCGTTCAAAAACCAAAATATGCATGTAATATACATAATTTTAAGCTCGCATGCAAAAAATCAGCCTCCTAGGACAATGCTAAGTTATGTTTATACACTGTTTAAATTTCCCGGAGAGTAATACGTGTTATGCGAGGGAGGGAGTCCAGAGTTCCTCAAATAGTAATCACCGCCACCCAAATCTGTTTTGCGGCAAGCACGCTCCTCAATTGGTAATCTCCACCACCTCAATTAGTAATCACCGTAAAATTTTGTTTTCTGTGAATTGAATTTAATGCACTTTTAACACAATTTTCGACATCTATCAGGGTTTTATGGCATCTGTATTGACTTAAACTAAATTTTAAAATTATTTTCAGATTTGTTTGTCAACAAAAACTGAGAATCAAGGCACAGTTCATTTTAGCCGAATCTTAGATCCAATTCGCCACTTTAATGACTGCATTTCATGATTGGCGTCAAGATACAAAAAAGGTCGGGCTGCCTGTTTACTAAAAATTATCTCATCGCGCCCAAAGTAAT
>NW_019398121.1:0-912 GCF_000591075.1 Eurytemora carolleeae
CAAAACTTTCTTTTCAAGTCAATCAAATGTTTCACAAACTTTTTTTATGATATTTTTATGAATGATGAGGTAAAGCAACCAGTAATCTTAGTTAAGTACATTATAGCTTTATTAAAGGGTCTGTAGACGTAATTTCATGTGACCCTACATTTAAATAGCATGGAATGCCCTTGTTCGACTAGGATCAGTGAGATATCCATATTTTTAAAGATAAAAATTGATTATTGTTTCTATATTTAAGTGACTTGAGATATGCTGCACAAACAATAAAGTAAATTGATAGAACTAAACAATCTCCTTACTTGAAAAACGAAGATATCTCACTCAGTATGATTCCGAAGAAGGTTTAAAGGGTACCGTTGTGAATGCATGTTGGAGAATTCAAGTTGATATTTTGATATTCATCTTGTGATGATTTGTTTAATATGATTTAATTAATAAAACAATTCAAACCAACTATTGGTACATGCATCCAGCAAGCCTATATTTTTGCAGAAAACCCGCTGGATTCACGTTAGACAAACTGGTAGTAGTAAATGTTTATGCAGTACGATTACATTAGACCAATAAATCATCGTAGTGGTTTGGATCATGCAACGATTGGACCCAAATTGGACTAAACCTTAAATTATAACTAAAGTTTTATATCATAATTTTTGTTTTAAAAATATGGTTTTACACTCCAGTTACGAATTAGAGGGACCATGGGACGTTTTCTTGTGACATTAACGGCGGGTTGGAAAAGATAGCTGACAGTTGAAATATGACTAGACAAACACCGAGGGCAGAATTGTGCCTGAGTGTGCACGAATAACAAGAAAGAAAGACATAAAATCATAAAACAGTGTGATATGACTTGAAGCGGAGGCAGTTGGGATATCTACTCTTATTTAGGTCGGAGTAGGGTGGGGG
>NW_019398121.1:1453-2799 GCF_000591075.1 Eurytemora carolleeae
TTAGTTATCGAAAATTATTTGATAATGGCGGAAAAAACAAAGAATGGCGGAATCAATCATACATATCATATCATACAATCATAGAATAACAATGAAGCACAGATTGTTGAGCAACCATTGAATGGCGGACAGACACAGAATGATGGTCAAACACAGAATGATGGTCGAACACAGAATGATGGACAATCACAGAATGGCAAATATAGATTGTCGGGTAAAAACAGAATGGTGGTCAAACCGTGTAGGGAAACACAGAACGGTGGAAAAAATATCAAATGGCGGGGTTGAAAGAAAACTTATATTTATTTGTATCTACCACAAAATCCAGTTTTGAATATTTTTCACTAAAAGTTTCGGCTTTCGGTAATCATATGAGTAGATATCTTTCATTTCAGGGGACATTAGTTCCAAAACTAACACTTGGCCCAATTCTAACACTGAGTGTACTAACCCAGAGTAAAAGTGGATAATAAAAACTATAACCAACATTTTATCAAACATGACGAGGACAACAATTCACAATTTTAAACTTTTTTTTAAATCAAATTTATAATGAGTTCTTTTTATATTAAATATCTTGACCTTTTTCAAGACAATGTTAGGTTTTCCATTTTCGAACATATCCTGAATTTAAAACATTGTTGAGTTTTTGAGACAAACCCCACTTTCCCGTTTTTGAATATAATCCACAATTCTAAACAAAACTTAGTTTCACAACTTACAAAATAAATCACTGAAAACAAAAATTATCTTATGAAGACTAAATTAACTTCTGAATTATTTCTAGAATCTAAGTTTCTACATTTTATCTGTTAGATTAGAGAATATCGATGATTTATTTTCAAGCATTTTAAACAAACAGTTTCCCGCATTTCTAGTTAAATCTATATTGTAAGAACAAATGATGTTAATATTTTGATTTCTCAATGCTGTAATGATTTTTTAATTATAAAATAACTGCTTGTTTTTATTTTCTATTTTGTTAATATTTTACCTTACCAAAAATCTTGTTTTGTTACGTAAGTGCGTAAATGCTTAAAAATTGACAATGATATGCATTCCGGTAATTGTCTCAAAACCAGGATATGTTCTGAAAACGCGACATGAGCTGAAATCTGGTGATTGTTACAAAATAGGGATATTTTCGAAAACGAAATCAAGAATCATCAAAAACTAATTCTCACACCTTATTATTAGTTTAAACTTGACATTTATTGTTTTAATATATAGTTTTAGCCATTTCTTATAAATATATGGTGTAGTTTTGTTCAACTCGGCTTAGCTTTGCAGATTTGACCCATTTCTAACACTCAGTGTAATGGGCCAAGTGTTAGTTTTGGAACTAA
>NW_019398121.1:2845-12800 GCF_000591075.1 Eurytemora carolleeae
ACAATTCATACTTGATTAAGCTCCCATCCTTCCTAATTCAGTTTGCTACGCCTATTGAAGGGTATAAAGGGGGAACAAGGAAAGTTATAAAATTAACTAGAACTTGAGATTTAAATCTTTAAGTTCCTTGTCACTTTTTGCGGAGCTAAATAACCCCAAATTGTCACTCAGAAGATGTCTCAGCTGTAAAATATATTTTTAAAGCCTCCCATTCACTGTTGTTCTTTTGCTGGGCTAATAGAAATACTTATATTGTGAATTTAGGTCTTTAGCCCCCTCCAAAGTAATATGCAGACAACTTTTTTAAAAGCATTTTATTATTATGAAAAAATTCCTTTCACTTTCATCAACAAGATAAAGGAATTAAGTTCTTGGCTAAAAGATCAAATTTTCTAATACTTATATCTTTGCAACCTGATGGTGTAAATCTTTGATATTTCAAACTTAGACTATTGGATCAGACATAATTTATAGTTTGAAATGTCTAAGGTCTACGACATTGGGTTGAAAAGATAAAGGGTTTAGAAAATCAAAGTTTGTGACAAGGATGCAATAATACCTTTTGAGAAAAAAAGTTGAACTCCATGACTTTGTCTGAATCTAAATTTTTAAAAGAAACAAAATTTTAATTTACTTGAGAGGTCCACATGTTTAAAATTAGTTATCGAAAATTATTTGATCTAATCATTGCTGATAAGAAACAATTTTTAACATCCCACGTCCCCTTCCCCATGAATATTTGTTATTATACACGACAAGGACAAAATATCTCTTGAATAGATTTTACCTCAAACTAAACGAACAATTAGTTGGAAATGGTTCAATTATTTAATGAACAATAATAAAATGTTTGATTTCTAAGTATTTTAATTTGACTATGTAATTATGGTTTGATCTGTAGTAAACGCCTACTCCATAACTATTCCTCGAGTCAATATCTATCCAGGTACAATTCAGTTTAACTTAGCTATCAATGCTTAAACCCGAATACAATCTTGTTAGCTATCGATATCAATCGGAAGTTTCGAAACTATCAATGTCATTACCACTGGGCGCGATCTCGTTTGCCATGTCAACCAGGCAATGGCAATCTATTAATCAGGACACGATCTATACGGCTACAATCCCGTGAACTTTCAACGCCACTAACACTGGGGGCGATCTTGGTAGCTATGTTAACCGGATAATAGCAATCTATCGATCAATGTCTCAAACAGGACACGATCTTCAACTCGTGTGTTTCAACGAAAACCAAATTGCTCTACACTGTAACCATAGCGGAGTTTCTATATCAACTCATGTATTTGAAGTTTATATGTTACAATTTAAAGTTAATAGACTTGATTACGTCTATATCACATGATTACTACAATCATGTTACTTATTACAGCACAGTTGAAATATGCACAATTAAGATGTACGGCATTATATTTATCACATGATTTACGCTAATAATGCTACATATTTATTTGAAACGCAGTTAAATTGAATACGTAAAAGTTTACAAAGTAGATAGTTAATAATATTCAACGTACTGGATGTTTACAGAATATCATGTTTATCCGATATTTGGAATTTGCAAATAGTGTAAAAGTGTAAAAGTAAACAATTAATTTTTTAAAATGTCGCAGATTTTCTCTTTTTAAGTAAGGTCCGGGGAAAGCTGTGCCAATAGGTTCAGCCATTTTGATGTACATAAACTGTATAAATCCAAACCAAAAACAAGCAAAAATTCGCGTACATAATGACAAAAAAGGATTTCAGTTGTTCATGTTTGTTTTCAGCCAGTTATATGCTGTAATCACGCACCTCTGCCCCTTTAGTAAAAGTAAATTCAACCTATATGAAGCATAAAGTCTGACCGCATCAACCTTGTTGCACCAGCTAGTCCTGTCCATAGAACTAGGTACAGTACAAACTGGGACCGGAAAGGTTGACCCGGCTTGGAAATTCAATTGCACTACACGGCTGCCCGTGTAATGAATCAGTTTTGACTGAGCCTGCTGCAATAATCAACATGAAATGAGCAGAAATTAACAAATTATAATTTGGTTAAATAAATTAGCATCTGTCCTTCAGCTTTGATATCTAATATCTAGATAATAATAGTAATTATCAAATATTAGTGTGATTCCCATAGAACAGTTGATAGGACAACAGACCTTAGATATCCAAGAAATAATTCTTCTTGGCGACAAGTGGGTAAAAAACGTCATTTATATAAATTGCCTCAACATCTAATTCTCATATCTTTATATATGGCGCTCCTTTGATGTTTAAACTTTGACTATTTGATCAATTCTTGGGTTGAAATACAAAGTTCTTTGATGCAAGGTTGCAAAAATATACGGATTAAATATAATAGGTTTAGGCAAGTTATAAGATATCTAATCTTTCTTTACTTAACTTTTTTATACTGATCTATTTCTTTTATACTACCTATTTCTTTTATACTATTTTCATCAATATTTACTATTTTTCAATTTCATTATCATTATTTTTGCATTTCTCCGCGTTCTTTTTTTATATCAATTTTCTCCACTAACCCCTTTTCTTTTCTCCATATTCTTTACTTTCTTTTCTTTTCTCCATATTCTTTACTTTCTTTTATTTTCTCCATATTCTTTACTTTCTTTTCTTTTCTTCATATTCTTTACTTTCTTTTCTTTTCTTCATATTCTTTACTTTCTTTTCTTTTCTCCATATTCTTTTCCTTTCTCCACATTCTTAACTTTCTTTTCTTTTCTCCATATTCTTTACTTTCTTTTCTTTTCTCCATATTATTTACTTTCTTTTCTTTTCTCCATATTCTTTACTTTTTTCTCCATATTCTTAACTTTCTTTTCTTTTCTCCATATTCTTTACTTTCTTTTCTTTTCTTCATATTCTTTACTTTCTTTTCTTTTCTCCATATTCTTTACTTTCTTTTATTTCCTTTATTTTTCATCTTTTCTCCCTCTTCCACTCTTTCTTTAATGCTTTTATCTTACATTCTATTGTCACGGGCAGCCTGAGAACATTTAAGAGCTGGGTCAACCTTTCCGGTCCCAGTTTGTACTGTACCTAGCTCTATGGACAGGACTAGCTGGTGCAACAAGGTTGATGCGGTCAGACTCTATGCTTTATATAGGTTGAATTTACTTTTACTAAAGGGTCAGATTTGCGTGTTGTTTATAGTTATTTACACATTTCTTATCTTTTAACCATTTTTTTAATCATTTTAATCAAATTAAACATACTATTGATTCATTTTGTACTTTTGTTTCTAATATTTCCCCTTTTTACAAACATGTTTACTTCTGCAAAAATCATAAAACTTTTTAAAACTGTGACAGATTTTTAAAATATTTTTATACGTTTGAAAATTTCTTGATTTGATTTGACAATGTTTAAAATGTTGTGAAACTGTATAGTGTCACTGTCACAATATAGGATTAAGCAATTTGTTGAGTCAAGCAACTGTGAGATATAGTTGACACTATCTTATATATTTTAACATTAATGAGACTGTGCACGTATTTTTATAGAGTAACCTAGGTTCGATTCACAAAGGTTCCCTTTAAAGCTTTGTTCAAACATAAATGTCTGCGAAAGCATTACTTTTGTCTTAATGTTGGTTATTTTCAATTGTAATTTCTCCTTGAAGGGATTTGGGTATAGAATAATAATTCAAGGTGTATGAGGTACTTATGTAAATTGTACATTGCCACTCTCTAGAACTGGACACCCACTTGAAATTACACCTACATTTAAACCCAAAAACGACCAAAAAACTGTTCACTCAGGTAAAATTTTGTATTTTTTTCTTCAAATTAAGACATTCTTAATCCTTTTCTCTAAACTTTATGAAGACTTACTTTTTTATTTTGATAGATTTTGTTTTACGTAAAAGTGAATGGTGGCCATGATTGACCCTAAATATAAGTATGAGAAAGAACATTAATTGTAAAACAAAGATTGTTTAAAAAAAACACTGAAAGCAATGTACGGAAGGTTACTATGGATGATGTTATTTTGGTTTTCAAAATTACTTTATTTGGTCTAGGGAGGGTGCTACATTGACTTTGTGGTTTTATGGGTTGAAGGTAGCTAAGCCACATGAGACCAGAGGCATCAGAGATAATTTAAACGACAAATCTTTGACTCTTTGGACTTCAAATTATATATAGTTTATTCGATAGAAGGAAATCTTACATGTTTTAAATCTAGAACTTATTTTTTAACAGATTTTTTAAAAACTTTTTTTGACATGCAACGAACTAATATTGCTTTTCTCATACATGCCGGCCCGGCTTAAAGTCAAAACTAAAGGAGATACGAGCCCACAAAGTCATACCAGTAATTTTGCATAAATTTGATCTTGTCCTTATGTTTAGATTGGGTTGAAAGTATGGATACAATGTTAATCAAGAAATAAATATAACAGAAAAGGAATCGTAACTCCGTTATATCTTTGCAACAGATGTCGTGGAGGTTAAATGTTTTCAAACATTAATTATGTGAAATAATCTAAAATTGAAATATCAAAGGTTTACAACATCAGGGATACAAAAATATAGGAATAAGAAAATTTGAGTTTGTGACAATGACTTAATTTATATTTTTATAGCAGTTCCTCATTAGGATCGATATTTTTATAGCAGTTCCTCATTAGGATCGATATTTGTATAGCAGTTCCTCATTAAGATCGATATTTTTATAGCAGTTCCTCATTAGGATCGGTATGTGTTCGAACAGAAAAGTTAGATTTTTAATATCAAGGTTTTATTTCTGAAGAAACTTACATCAAACTAATTTTATAATTTTTGCAACCTTACAGTGTCGAATAAGAGATTATTAGAATTCACAGTTTGAAAAATCCAGGGTTTACACCATAAGGTTGCAAATGTAACTAGAAAATTAAACTTTGTGACGAGTGATCAGTTGTATTTTCCAAACAAAGGATTTGAGTCTTTACCAAAAATTCAAATTTTCTAATCCCTATATCTTTGCAACCTCTGCAACCCAATGCCGTAGATCTTAGATATTTCAAACTATTAATTCTGATAGTCAAATAATGTAAGTTTGAAATATCAATGGTTTGCACAATTAAGTTGCTAAGTTATAGGGATTAGAAAATTTGAGTTAGTGACAAAGACTCAATTCCTTTTAAAACTATTTACACAGGAAATCAGCTAGATCAGTTTTTGAAAAGGGAAAGAAAAATAATAACTTTTTTCGTAATTTTGTCAAAATTATAATTTTGTTGGTCACCCAACTTAATTAATTATAAAAGTGTGTTAAAACGTGTAGATACAATACATAGACTATAAAATATCTGTAATAACGGACATTTATTATTTCACAAAAAAAGCATAAATCACTAAAAACACAGATTTTAGTTAAAAAGACATAAATTAGAGAAAAAAAACATTTATGGATTGTGGAAACAATGGCGGAGTGTGCATAAAACATTTGTTTGCACAGGATACGGAAAATTGCAAATCATTGTGCGTGAATCAACATTGCAAAACAGTGGCGTTTCCTTGCAAAAAAAAAACAAGAAGGATACACAAACATTAGCAATATTATCAAAGATCATAACAAATAAAAAAAATATTAAAGATAAAAAAGACTGTTCTAATCAAGGGTGCAATGCAAGGAAAGTTAATTGCGGTCGTGTTTACTCTGAGTACATATTGAAACCAGTTCTCTTTGGGCGGAATTTGTAAACAAGAATAGATGCATCAGTGTTTGTTTAGTATCCGAGGAGGTTAAAATGAATTAAATTTTGATAATTTTGATAATTCACATAATAGTTTCCTGTGACCAGAATATTTCATTGATTATTTTTGTAAAAGATGGATCCCATGTCAGGTTTTGACATCCGTCTTGTGTTTACATTACCGCCCAGAGACAATACACTGCAGTACAAAAGATGTGTACACTTCTGAAATAACTTTCCTTGCATTACATACGTGGTTCTAATTAGACACAGTACGCCCAGAGACAATACACTGCAGTACAAAAGATGTGTACACTTCTGAAATAACTTTCCTTGCATTACATACGTGGTTCTAATTAGACACAGTAAACATAATTAAACTACGAAAAATAAGAATACATAAGAAGAAAGAGGTTATAAGTGTATCGATGTGAATCGAACTATAAACACCGGTTCAAGTACCGTACCGACTTCTAGGCAGCTAGAGCAGGTTGTACAGTACATAGCCAGACAATATTGGGCAACACGGGACAGTACACCAAATAAAATATCACCTTTTTGTAAGATTACTTTTTGGATTTGAAACCAAAGCTATCTTGAAAACGTATTTTTGAATATATAAAAAAAGTTTTCAGAGTTTAATCTATATATGCATACTTTGCTTGTCTCTTTGAAAGTCTGTTTGTTTGTAACCAATAAACGTCAAAACGGCAGAACCAATCGGGTTTAAATTTGTTGTGAAGGAAAATTTATGGATGGTTAGAAAAAATTTGCCCTTGAAAAAATTAAGTTTTTAAAATCCACAAAAAAAATTGATAAAACAGCAAAAATTAAAGGTTGAATTCAAAGATGGGCGCAAAACGCCCTGTAAGCTTAGTTAGAATAATTGAATAAAATGGGTGCATCTGCATAGATCATACATGTGCTGAGACATGATAAAGGAAGTTTAAAAATTCGAATAAATCGTTAAAGAAGATTTACTTAGAATAAAATCTAAAAGGAATTCCATAAATATGTTAAAATGGTTAAAAAGTTAACAAAACCTGGCGAGTATAATGCCCGAGTATTTTACACGTTTTTAGGTATATGGATAAGAATCTCTGGGCTCACAATAGAGCTAAAAAGCTGGCCATTACTCTCTGATTGGGCAAAATTGACATCTCAAAAAGTCAAACGAAAAGGTCACTGGCTGCACCAAAAAATTGACACTATTATTGAAAGAATTTATCTTGATCTGATTTCAAAAAAGGGATGTTTCAATTTTGAAAATATATATTTTTCGTCAAATAGAAGCACCCCCCTCTCTAGAATTTATACACAATTTAGAATTGTGAATAACACGTTGATTTGGTTTGAACAGTTCCCCAGATATCTTACTCAACTATGATATATTCAATGTAACACTGGGATTGTAAATATACAGTCCTTTAGGATTTTTCCAAATAATCCAACCAGACTACAAGCTCTCTGCAGATATGCAATTATCATTCCCAAGGCTACAAAAATCTAAAAGGTAAAGGCTTGGCGTCTATCCAAAGTTGGCCATGCCTACACAAATAAATGACTTTTAGAGTAAAGCTGCACTGCACTACACTACACTACACTACACTACACTACACTACACTAAATACAAATGACCATTACTATGTACTAGCATCATTATAATAATTTTGAGCTCGTAGTAGATGTTTGATTTGACTTTGATGTTTTCGCCAATGTTTGAAACCTCTTTGACTATTTCTATTGAATTTGAACTGTTGACTTCTCAAAACAAATTTACGCGAAGACTTTATTTCTGGAATCCATGTCACAAACATTTATCTTTCATGGCTTCTTCTGTCCGCCATGTTTGTTTGAGATAAAGCGAGGCAGGCCGCGTGGGAAACCAGCTGAATGCCGCGGTAAATTAAACGACAAGTTGAAATCCTACATATACAAGATTTAAACATGAACACACAATAAATATCCTTTTTTTAAACTTATCTTTTCAGCAGTAGGGAAGGGTATAAATTCCTTTTTAAAAATATTAAGGAATTCCAAAGGTTTTTATTTGTGTAGGGCCTGCATCAAGGCCGAATGACCTTGCAAATTGCAAGTTACAAAATTAGGTTAAAAATACTCATCACACGAGTAATTTGCTTCTAATAATGTGTGTAGGCATAGTATAAAATTAACCAGCCTTAAAATAGGACCCTAATTTACCCCCCCTCCCCCATCCTCATACTTTTCACTCATACCACCCTTTTCCTTCCTCTCTACTCTGAATAAGGTTTTATGTTGAATTGTCCTTTGAATTAAATAAATTATAATTCTTTAATAGATAAGGAGATAGATTGGTTGATAGGTAAATAGGTGTGAAATAGGTCCTATGCTTTATCTAGAACCAGAACTAGTTGTACAAAAGTATCCAATCGAAACAGCTAAATTTAAAACTAATCAAATCTAAAAAACTGCAGAAAACAGTTAGATCTAAAACAAGAAGCTTAGTAAACAGCTAGATCTAAAACTAGTCCAAGATAATATCAAATTTGAAATAAGTTTAGGGAAATGCTAGATCTAAAACTATTTTAAGATAATATCAAATCTAAAGAACTTTAGGAACAGCTAGATCTAAAACAAGTCCAAGATAATATCAAATCTTAAGAAGTTTAGGAACAGCTAGATCTAAAACTAGTCCAAGATAATATGAAATCTGAAGAAGTTTAGGGAACAGCTAGATCTAAAACTACTCCAAGATAATATCAAATCTAAAGAAGTAAAGGGTAGCAATTTAAAAGTGAAGATTAAGCTAATCTTTTTATTCCGCTGCTTAGAATTCGAATACCAAGCAAACTGGAAGGGGGGGGGAAGGGAGGAAAAAGGAGCAGAGGGGAGGAAGGATGGATGGGGGGAGCTTAAGAAAGAAAAGACGTGAAGGAGTAAAAAACAGTATTTTTTTACGAGGAAAGGTTTTTTAACCAATTTAAAAAAAAAATATTTTATGCCTTTTTTACAATATTATATAAAAAAATTTGGATCCCAATGGACTCAAATTAATTAAATAATGAACTATTTTCTATCCTTAATTATTGTAGGGTGTATCTACTTGTAGACAGTGTTAACCATTAGATCTATAGAATCTGTAGAATTGTCTAATTACCTACATGTGTTCCTAGCCCTAGGCGCTACTAGGACCATTTGCCCACAATACACTAAATTAGAACAAGAAAAACAGAAAACAGAGGAGGAATCTTTGTTTTTGTTTGATTCAATATTTTGCTGAAGAACTTAAACTTTAGCGCAATATTAAAACATACATAAACTTAGGGCTCTTATGTTAAAATTATTATTAATAATTCACAATCGATTTAACTAAATTCGGATGATATATCCATTCTACTTTTTGCACAAGAAAAACTTCTTAAAAGTTTTCTTTTATTGTAACTCGTGTTTCATCACGGCTGCACGCACTGTGTAATTTCCCCCAATCAAAATGTAATTAATAACAAACTAAAGAGCTTGATGGAATTACCCTCAGGCCATTAAACTTCTGCCTTGGAATGCTTTAAATACAGGCTGCTGCAGAGAAAGGATTAAAATTTATATTTTAAGAACACATCAAATTATAAGTTGTTGCTAAAAACTGCTTAAGATAACCTACAGAAAAACAAAAGAGTTTTGCCAAACATTTAAAAGTTTCAATAATTTTAGGGAATATTTTGTCTATTTTAGTTTTTCTAGTATTTTATTTCTTTATTCGAGTTAGTATAGTGTCTAATTTCTATTTTATTTAGTCTATAGTGTCTAATATGTCTTTTCTAGTTTCTTTAGTGTCTAGTTTTGTCTAAACTTGTTGGTCTAGGTGTCTATTTTTGTCTAAACTAGTTGGTCAAGTGTCTAGTTTTGTCTAAACTAGTTGGTCTAATGTCTAATTTTCTCTAAACTAGCTGGTATAGTGTCTAGTTTTGTCTAAACTAGTTGGTTTAATGTCTAGTTTTCTCTAAACTAGTTGGTTTAGTGTCTATTTTTGTCTAAACTAGTTGGTCTAGTGTCTAGTTTTCTCTAAACTAGTTGGTCTATTGTCTAGTTTTCTCTAAACTAGTTGGTCTAGTTTCTAGTTTTGTCTAAACTAGTTGATAAAGTGTCTAGTTTTGTCTAAACTAGTTGCTCTAGTGTCTAGTTTTGTCTAAACTAGTTGGTCTAGTGTCTAGTTTTGTCTAAACTAGTTGGTTAAGTGTCTAGTTTTGTCTAAACTAGTTGGTCTAGTGTCTA